>NC_141000.1:34394223-34488023 GCF_052327205.1 Somniosus microcephalus | reverse complement strand
CGGCCCAAAATTGCCCTGGCAACGCCGGGCACCCCCAGCTAGTTGAAAATAAATGAAGTTTTGAGGTTTTTGCAAACATGGGAGTGATATATCTGTTGCTGACAAACTCTGAGCTGAAGTGCAGCTAGAAAAATGGGGTCTTGTGGGAATACCAACATACTCGGTCACAGAATACAGTGTTTTAATTCAGAAAAAAGTATACACATTAGTGTAATGAAGGATAGACAGGTCCTCAACATGTTTTGTTCAATTTATGTAGTCTTATAAATTAATTACCTATCTTCCCTAATAAGTATATTGGGCAGTTTTATTCTTGTCTCATTTCAACTTTTGCATTGGACCGCCTACATAACTACAGTCACTTCATCTCAATTAAATTAATTGTGTGTGAAGCACGTGAAACATTTCTGATGTGGGATAATTTGCTATCTAAATGCAAGTGTTGATCAATTCAATTTTATCAATTTTTAAAAATATAATTGTTGTGTCACCTTGTGTTCTTATTACTATGTAATACAGACACTTTTAACTAATTTTAGTTTACAGCTTTTACTCAGTGCTTTCATGATGTTGCTGCCGCATGGTGCGGGGTGATACAAGATGTCCGACCTTGCACTGTGCACTGCCTGACACAGTGTGCCACTGTGGTGATTATTCTTTATGTTTAGTAAGAAGTATTGTGATTGGTTGTTTGTTTCCTGCCTTGGGATATATAACCTCTTTATCCATTTCTCCATTATCACTTTTTTCCAATTTGATGCCGGATTGTAAGCCAATTGCTACCAAGTCAAGAAGGTATAGCAGTCAGGATAGAGAATTTATTCATTCTGAAGTTCAACGTCTCTTATTGGAAGGAATCATTGAACCTAGTTGTTCGCCTTGGCGGGCACAGGTAGTTGTCACGACTAACGAGAGACATAAGAAACGAATGGTGATAGACTATTCCCAAACTATTAATAGGTATACTCAATTAGATGCGTACCCTTTGCCTAAGATTGATGAGCTTATCAATAAAGTATCTCAGTATAAGGTTTTTAGCACTATTGACCTAAAGAGTGCTTATCATCAGATTCCTATTGTTAAGAAGGATCAACCATATACGGCCTTTGAGGCTGGTGGAAAGCTGTATCAGTTTTGCCGAATACCATTTGGTGTTACTAATGGTGTTGCTTGTTTTCAACGGGCAATGGATGCTTTTATAAGTGATAACTCTCTCTCTGACACCTTTTCATACTTAGATGACATCACGGTGTGTGGCAAATCAAGGGTGGAGCATGATTCTAATTTAGAAAGATTCCTTCAAGCTGCGGAAAAAGTTAGTTTAGCTTTCAATAAAGAGAAGTGTACCTTTTCGACCACTGAGGTAAATCTACTGGGGTATATTATCTCGGGAAACAAGATTAAACCAGACCCAGAACATCTGCGACCATTGATTGATTTACCCTGTCCTACTAATTCTAAGGCTTTGCAACGAGTTGTTGGACTGTTTTCTTACTATTCTAATTGGATTGCAAATATTCCACAGAAGATCCGGCCTCTTATTCGGGTTACAACATATCCTCTATCATGGGAGGCCAGGACGTGTTTTGATAATTTTAAAAAGGATATCCTTGGAGCAGTTGTGCATTCTATTGATGAGCAGGTTCCTTTTGTGATTGAGACGGATGCTTCTGATTTTGCAATTGGGGCTACTCTGAACCAAAATGGAAGACCTGTGGCCTTTTTCTCACGTACCTTGAACAATAGTGAAAAAAGGCATTCTTCAATAGAGAAAGAGGCGTATGCAATAGTAGAAGCACTGCGTAAATGGAGACATTATTTATCGGGGCGACATTTTACGCTGGTAACTGATCAAAAGTCTGTGTCCTTTATGTTTGATGTCAAACATTTTGGAAAGATTAAGAATGATAAAATAATGAGGTGGAGGATTGAGTTGGCATGTTACCATTTTGATATAGTTTATCGTCCGGGGAAGGATAATGTTGCTGCTGATGCACTGTCGAGGGCTTATTGTTCTGTGATTCACGGAGATACGCTTATTAATCTTCACAATGCCTTATGCCATCCTGGGGTTACGAGGATGATACACTTCGTACGCAGTAAGAATTTGCCCTTTTCAGTTGAAGACGTCAAGCGGATGACTTCATCATGTTCTATCTGTGCTCGGTGTAAACCAAATTTCTTTAAGCCTCAACGAGCTCATCTTATAAAGGCTACTTCTCCTTTTGAACGTTTGAGCATCGATTTTAAGGGGCCTCTTCCTTCAACTACTCAAAACCGATATATATTTACTGTTGTGGATGAGTTTTCAAGGTTCCCTTTTGCTTTTCCTTGCGCAGATGTATCAGCTGCTACAGTTATCAAATGTCTGACTCAACTTTTTGTCATCTTTGGGATGCCTGCGTATATCCATTCGGATCAGGGAAGTTCTTTTATGCCTTCCCAGTTGAAGGAATACCTTCAGAGTCGGGGAATTTCTACTAGCAGAACTACCCCGTATAATCCCCAGGGTAATGGACAGTGCGAACGATACAATGGGGTGATCTGGAAGGCAGTTATGTTGGCTTTGACATCCCGGAACCTTAAGAATACACAGTGGGAAATGGTACTGCCTGATGCCCTGCATTCCATTAGATCATTGCTTTCAACAGCTACTAATGTGACCCCCCCATGAAAGGCTCTTTAACTATCCACGGAGATCTACTACGGGATATTCGGTACCTTCATGGCTTACTATGCAGGGACCTGTGCTGCTTCGACGCCATGTTAGGTTGTCAAAATATGATCCTTTAGTGGAGGAGGTGGAGCTGTTGGAGGCAAATTCCCAATATGCTCATATTCGATTCCAAGATGGGAAAGAAAGTACCGTTTCAATTAAAGACTTGGCTCCTTGTGGTGGCCAGCCCTCTTCTGAGGATATTAACAATAGTCATGATTCAGATAATGTGGATGCTGTTACAGATACTACGAATATTTCCAATCCGACTGCAGATAATTATACTTCTATTAGTCAGCCCTCGATGGATGTTCATGACCGTCCCAGTTTACCTCCTGATGGGATTTCTAATCCGGAAACCGTTGAAAATCGGGATATGGATAGCCTTCCTGCAGAAGATACTTCTGTGTCTCCTGGTGTGGGAGGGCAAGGAATTTCACCAAGGTTAAGAAGGTCGACACGAACAAGATATCCGGTCGACCGATTGAAAATGGACTTTTAAATTGATAGTAATGTTTTAAAGTTGTTGAAATATTATATTATATTGTTTTAGTTGAGAGATATTTAATACTTATGTGCAATGTTACTATTTGTTGTTGCTCACTTAGTATTGTGTCATGTTGAATAGTTTTATTTTGTCTGTGCATAGTTTTAGTTGTAAATAATTAATTATAAATTGTAAAGGTTATTTAGGTTGGAGTATATTTTAAAAGGAGGGGTGAATGTGGTGATTATTCTTTATGTTTAGTAAGAAGTATTGTGATTGGTTGTTTGTTTCCTGCCTTGGGATATATGTTGTAATCTCATTGGTAGTTGATGTCATGTGATTTGTGGTGGCCATCTTAAATTCAGTTCTTTCCAGCCTTTAGTTGGGACTGGGTGTTGAAGATGTGCTACAGGATTTTTAAGTTAATAAAGCCTAGATTAGAAAGGCAAATCTATTCTTTATTTCAGCCACATAGCAGTATAAATGCACTACTCAAAGTAGTTCCATATAACAATGTAACAAGTAGTTCAATTTAACGATGTGATAATATAACGATGTAACATCCCTCTTTCTCAAAACACTAAAACATGAAATTTAATTTAATTTAGAAAAATATTATATCTAAACTATTATTATCAAATACAAAGAATCGTGAGTTTTCTTATTCGCGATATCGCTCAGGTGGTTGGATGTTGTCCCTCCATCTTGTGGATTTGGTGGTGACCACTCCTCTCTGCGGTGTTTTGGTGTGTTCTGCTCTTGTTGTTGTTGTTGCACTTGGAGTTGGAATGTGCATGCTCGTGGTTGTTTGATTTGTGGCGCTTGTTTCTGGCATTGTACTGCTTGTAGTAGCTGGTGTTGTCAATGTTGCTGATGTTGTCTGCTGCCTAACCAGTTCAGGTGAAGGTCTGATGTGGAGTCTGTTCCGTCTGTATTGGTTACCAGGTTCAGTCTCTACGAAGTAGGATCTTGGAGTATCAGCTTTTCCAATGACCTTGGCTGGATTCCAGGTTTTCAACACCGGGTCTTGCACATGCACTGATTGCCCATTCAGCAATTCTGGTAGCATCTTTGCATGTTTGTCATAATATTTGCTCCCTACGACTTGTGCTTCTGCCAGCTTCTGTCTGAAATCCTCCTGGTCCTGGGGAGGATGTATTTTTGCTGGTAGGGTAGTCTTAAACTTCCTCCCATTCAGCAATTCTGCAGGTGATTTCATGTCTGCTTTCAGTGGTGTTGATCTGAGTAATAGGAGGGCAAGGTTTTGGTCTTCCCCCATCTCACTACTTTTGATGAGAGTTCTCTTGACAGTCTGGATCTGTCTTTCGATGAACCCGTGTCCCCTGGGGAAATGTGGGGATGAGGTTACTATTTTGAACCCATCCTTTTCTGCCAGAGCTCTGAATTCACTCGATGTGAACTGGGTCCCATTGTCACAGATGACCTTTTCCGGGATTCCTTGTTCAGTAAACAAGCTCTTTGCAATTCTGGTGGTAGTTGTGGCTTTCAGATCTTTCATCCTTCTCACAAAAGGAAACTTGGAATAGTAATCTGCCACTATGAGATACTATTCTTGATTGCACATGAAGAGATCTGCCCCAACAGTGTGCCATGGTCTTGACGGTATTTCACTAGGTATCATCTCCTCTTTCTGTTGTGCATTTCTGTATTTCTGGCATATACCACATGCAGAAACCATCTGTTCGATATTTTTGTACATGCCTATCCAGTATACAGCTCATCTGGCTCTCAGCTTGCATTTCTCCATTCCCATGTGGCCTTCATGTATTAGATGGAGAAGTTCTGTCTGCATCGTCTTTGGCATGATGATCCTCGATCCAGCAAGGAGAATATCGTCTTCTACTGCAATATCGTCTCTAATCGTCCAGTATTGACGAATTGTCGCCTGTACCTGCTGGATTCTCTCCGGCCACCCCTGTATCACTTGTTGTGTGAGTAGTTGCAATTCCTCATCTTTGCTAGTCTCATCTCTGACTTGACTGAGCTTTGTAGGGGTAACACTCACTAGTTGGTGGATTTTTACTGTTAGACCCTCCACCTCGTGTTTCTCATATGGTGACAATCGAGACAACGCATCTGCTAGCACCATTTCCTTTCCTGGCTTATATTTAAGCGTGAAGTCATAGCTTTGGAGCCTTAGAAGTAGTCTTTGCAGTCTTGCAGGTGCTTTGCACAGATTCTTCTTATAGATCTGTTCTAGCGGACGATGGTCACTCTCTATTGCAAACTGCCTTCCATACAGGTATGTATGGAATTTCTCGCATCCATACACTACTGCTAATAGTTCTCTTTCTATGTTGACGTATCTCGTCTCGGCTGACGTCAAGGCCTTTGATGCAAAAGCTATTGGCTTTCTTTCCTGCACAAGAGCTGCCCCTAGTCCTCTGGTAGAAGCGTCTACTTGCAGAGTGACTGGTTTTCTTCTGTCATAATATGACAGACTTGTTTCTTTGCACAACAGTTCTTTAAGCTGTTTGAAATTCCTTTCATGTGATTCAGACCACTGGTATTCAGCATCTTCTTTCATTAGCTCTCTGAGATTTGTTGTATGTTCCGACATGTTTGGGATGAAAGAACTCATGTATTGGATCAAGCCAAGGTAACTCCTCAGCTCTTTCTTATCTTTGGGTGGTTTCATTTGAGCAATCGTCACAATCTTCTCAGGATTTGGCTTGACTCCCTCTGGTGTGTAAATCATACCGAAGAATTGGCAATCCTTGACTTTAACCATGCACTTATCGGCATTTAACTTGATGCCAGCCTTCCTGGTGCGCTCCATGGCCTCATGTAGGTGCATATCATGGTCTCTTTCATCTGCTCCATAGATCTGAATATCATCAGCTATTCCTATAGCTCCTCCACAGCCTCTATATGTCTCGTCTACTTTCTGTTGAAAGATATCTTGACTGACCTTTAACCCGAATGGTAGCCGCAGGAATTTGTAACGGCCAAATGGTGTGTTGAATGTTGTCAGTGTTGTTGATTCCTCATCCAGCTTCACGTTCCAATATCCATTTCTGGCATCTAGTTTTGAGAAAAGCTTGGCTCCTGCCAGTGATGGCGTAATCTCCTCTAGCGTTGGGGTGGGATAGTGGTCCCTCTTTATCGCCTGGTTTAGATCTTTGGGGTCCAAACATATTCTGAGACGCCCGTTTGGCTTTTCTCGTACCACAATTGAGTTTACCCAGTCTGTGGGTTCAGTGACCTTTACGATCACTCCCTTTTCTTCCATCTCCTTTAGCTCTCTTTCAAGCTTTGTCTTCAGCTCGATGGGTACTTTTCATGGAGCATGGATAACGGGCTTTACCTCTGGATCGATGGTGATGTGGTATTGGAAATCTCCAAAACATCCTACTGTATCATCGAAACATTCCGGATACATGTCTATCAAGCCTTTTTTACTCTTGATTTGTGGGCGATTTTCCAGCGGGGTGTTGCTGTCTATCCTCAGTGACATTTTCGTCAGCTCGTGATTCACTGAGATCAATCTCAACTTCTCACAGCTGTTTAATCCCAGGATCGCTGGCCCCTCAGTGTCGGTAACATAGAACATGCAGTTGATGTTCTTTTATGTCTCCCTTTGACAAAGGTTATTCCGAGTTGTTTAATCTCACTCCCCCCGTATGCTGTCAGCGTGACATTACTTGCCTTTAAACAACCACTTTTCGGGTAGCCATCTTCTCTCAAGTTTTCGGGAAAGATCTGCTGGTACAGTCTCAATGGGAGAATGTTGCTCTGAGCCCGTGTCCAGCTTCAACTTTAAGTTGATGGTTGTGGGCTGACCTTTGATCCTCTTTTCGATTTGGATGATGGTGTGCAATTCTCTCCTCGGAGTATTTTCCACTCTGGACATCTCGTGAAGCTGTACCTTTATGGTTTCGATGTTTAGTGTATTGTCACAACCATAATCATCATCATCCTGCTCATCCATGGCATGCATATTGTGTTTCTTTCTCTGGTTCTGCTGTCTGCCTTTGTTTTTGATGTATGTTCCTCCTTTCTTCATTCTACACCTCTTTTCCCAGTGGTTTAGTTTGCCACATGCATTGCAGCTTGTTCCAAAAGCTGGACATTTCCTCCTGTCTGTATAATCGTGCGGTCTTCCACAGTTTCTGCACATGTTTCTCCCATTGTCATGTGCATATCTTTGTGTGTTGTACTTTTCCCTCACTGTATCCACTCTGTTGTCCGTCTCAGAAGCCGTCCGCATGTCAGCCGTTTGAGAAATCAACGTTCTCATTTGCTGCTTCATGGCTTCATGAGCTCTCGCAGTATCTATAGCCTCTGTTATTTCGAGCTTTTCTTTCCCTATCAGGGCTTTTTGTACCTCTGCATGCGCTGACCCCCATATCAGCTGGTCCACAAGCCTTTCCTCCATTTCCTTAAATGCACACTTGCTGGCTTCATTTCTCAGCCTTGTTAAGAAATTGTCAACTGTTTCACCGAGTTCCTGTCTTAGGCTCTGGAATTTGTATGTGTATACGGTGATTGGATTTAGGCTCTAGATGGTTGCTGAATTTCTTAAAGATTGTTGCAGGGTTTTCCTTTTCCTCTTCAGTCAAACTCCAGCTATTATACAAATCTAGACCTTTTTCTCCTGCCCGCAACAGAATGTAACTAACCTTTTCCTCGTCGGCAGTACCCTTCAGGAAGCTTTTGAATGTAAGGTCACATTTCTGTTTGAACTTGCGGAATGCCTCTACTATATCGTCGGCTTCCCAGTTCATGAGGGGTTGCATTTGCGCAGTCAGTGCCGCGGCAGCCGCCATCTTAGTTGCCCGTACGATTCACGCTCAATCACGCAGACACCGGCACTCACGATCAACTCATATATTCACTTTTCGTCTTATTCATAGTTCGTATGACACAAGTTGTACTCACTTATACCGCTGCCACCATGTTGTATCCCCTTGTGTTCTTATTACTATGTAATACAGACACTTTTAACTCATTTTAGTTTACAGCTTTTACTCAGTGCTTTCATGATGTTGCTGCCGCATGGTGCGGGGTGATACAAGATGTCCGACCTTGCACTGTGCACTGCCTGACACAGTGTGCCACATAGCAGTATAAATGCACTACTCAAAGTAGTTCCATATAACAATGTAACAAGTAGTTCCATTTAACGATGTGATAATATAACGATGTAACAATAATGTTAGGAATAACAGTGTGGGAAGTACAACCTCTCCCTTTTTAGCATAGTCTGACCTAATGGGCACGAGAAAGGACCTTTCTGAGTAGAGATTGAAAGGGTGAATGGAGAAGCTTTAAAGAACCATTTTAGAGAGAGATAGCGGACTTCACGTGTTACCAGCTAATGTGGTCGGTATGGGCGGAGAATTCCTAAAACCTTCCCAAGGCGGGGAGGGGAAATGGAGCTTGATTTCTGAGGCTGGGGAATAGGATTCTGTTTGAGATAATTATATTAGTATTTCATTGTGCAATTTGTGCCTGTCCACAAGACATGAGTCAGAAAACTACTAAGGAATCTTGCTGATATCAGTGACTCTTACAATGATTTTTTGGGTTGTCCCAGCATGTATATCTGAAACTTTGGAGGTCTATGGGGTAATCCAAAGAAACAGGCTGCATTTCTCCTTGTGAGAAATGTATAGGAAAGTTTGTGGCATTTGGAAAACTCTTCCAATCAGAACCTTTGAGATCCCAACCTGTTCCATGCAACAACAGATTACAGCACTTGTGGGCACTGCCCACTAAATCCCATGGTTGGACTATTGTTCAAGATTACAAATAGCACACACACACAATATTGTAAAGCTCAGGGAAGCATAATGTCAATCTAATGCCTTGTACGTCTCATGAAGAAGCAGGAAGCTATGAGTATGTTCCCCCATCTTAGATGGGTACTTCAAGATCTATGCAAGGATAAATAGGAAGCTCATTGAACCTATTTCTTTTGAAAGAGAAGTAAGACAAGATTAGCCATTGTCAGTCAACCTGTTCAATGTTGTCATGAGTGATGTGCTAGATAGAGATGTAGGGGATGGAGTATCTATTCTAGGTATTTCTGAAAGAACTACAGTGCTCCTTTTCACCTGATAATGTGCTGTTGCTGGATTTGCCTGAGAATCTAGTGTACTTTAAGCATAATTTTGAACAATAGTCTAACCAGTGGGAAATAGTGGAAGGTGACTGCATGTTCACGCATCAGGTGGGCTCTTAAAGTTATTGATTAGAAGGTACAAGAGGTGTCTATCCCAACTGTTGATTCATATTGGCAATTGAGCAGTTCTGGGGGTGTCAGTTTTAGCCTGGACACAGTTCTTTAGGGCCATGCTGAGGAGGGATGAAGGGCACATTGGTCTTTTTTCAAGCACAGCAAAGTTCTAATGCAGGTTCAGCTGGTGCTGTATAAGATGTGTGTCCAGCAGTTCTTCACGGTACAGAACTCCTAAGCATCAACTCTAGTGCTTCCTTCAGCCCATAAGTAAGATATAGGACAAAGCAGTGAGGCGGATTTGTAGCAAAAAAGGGAAACAATTGTCGGGAGAGGGAAGGAAAGCTTCGACTTACACCAACTTGTTGCTCAATAGCCTGGAGGAGGAGGAATAAGCCACTCACACTGAATTAAGAGCAGGGTGACAAGAAAGCCTGGTGCATTAGCATTGGACTTGGGTGCCTAGAACATCAAACTGGCCGTCACATTGCAAGCTGTTCTGCAGAGGATCCTTCCAGCACGTTGAAGACAGGTCTGTCATATAGTTAATGAGGAAACTCAGACTACAACTGCTAGAAGGCATTGCCTGGAGGCTGGGTATACGAACGTCCACTTATATATCCAGGGTTCTGTTGCATAGCTTGATGGTGTTGCAGAGAGGCAAGCAGCTGCTGTAGGTCTCCACCAGTTGAAACCATCATTCAATGGTGAGTGTCAATACTGTAGTGAGGAAGGTGGTGGCACTGTAGTTACATATCTCATGAGGAGCTCCTGCTATTTGCTGTCTGTCTAATAAAGTCTCTAACCCAAACTTGTAAGACTAGGCCCTTTATGGTCTCCCAGTCTGTCAGTTACTTAGAGTTCGGACCCGAACCAGAATGAAGACAATGACAAGATTTCAGGGTAATTACTTCTTTACTTAAAATCAATCAAGCATACAAGCAAGCATAAAATCAAGTTTACACGCAAGCATAAGCTTCAACGAGCAAGCATAAGCATACATCCGTACTAACACCAGCGAGTGACCAGTTCGGCGGTGACTAGTAGGCCCTTCTTTCTGTGCGACTGGTCAAGCCACCCGACTCAGTGCAGCAGCCCCCAAGCGTTCTCTAACTGTGTCCTTTATACCCAAAACTTAGCAGGCCTCCCAATGCATAAGTGTCTCAGACCATGTTGGCTATTGTTCAATCATTGGTATCTCTTATCTGTAGTCAATGGGCCTCAAGGCTGCTTGTGCCATGTCTGAAGGGGTTGCAGAAGTTCCTCATTATTCAATCAGCTTAAAGGTTTGTTTTGCAGAACTCTCGAGGTCCTGTCTGATGAGGTTACAGAAGTTAACTAAATCTGTAATCAATGGGCCTCTTATGCCATGTCTAAAAGGTTTACAGAAGTGAACTAAATCTGTTTAAAGGTTTGTTTGCAGACCTCTCGAAGCATGCTGGTACATTAAATTCAGCCAAGTCACAACGAACAACGAATTATATCTTACATACTTGGCAATTATCTAATGACCAATTAGTGACAAATCTAATTTTTTGGGGGGTGGGGAGGGGGAGCAAGGCCTCTGGTCAAGTTTAGTCTGAGATAACACACCTACTGATGGAAATTTGTAACCCTCTGTGGCAAACTGAATAATCTGATACTTCATAGAATCATAGAAATTTACGGCACAGAAGGAGACCATTCAGCCCATCATGTCTGCGCCGGTCAAAAAAGAGCTATCCAGCCTAATCCCACTTTCCACCTCAAGTGCATATCCAAGTACTTTATAAATGCGATGAGGGTATATGCCTCTACCACCCTTTCAGGCAGTGAGTTCTAGACCCCCATCATCCTCTGGGTGAAAAAAGTTCTCCTCAACTCCCCTCTAATCTTTCTACCAATTACTTTAAATCTATGCCCCCTGGTTATTGACCTCTCTGCTAAGGGAAATTGGTCCTTCCTATCCACTCTATCTAGGCCCCTCATACTTTTATATGTCTCAATTAAGTCTCCCCTCAGCCTCCTCTGCAAAAGAAAACAACCCCAGCCTATCCGGTCTTTCCTCATTGCTAAAATTCTCTAGTCCTGGCCACATCCTCGTAAATCTCTTCCATACCCTCTCTAGTGCAATCACATCTTTCCTGTAATGTAGTGACCAGAACCTGGGCAAGTCTGCAGTACTCCAAGGCAGTGTCCATGAGTGACCAGCCAGCCTGCCTCCTCAATGGAATTTGGACTTATCACTTGTGGCGGGGGGAGCAACTGGAAATTTTCCCACTCAGCTCTGGATAACCCTGCAAGCAATGCCTTAATGGCTAGAGTGGTTCTAACTGGGCAAGCAATGGGAAGCTTACCAGTGATTTATGGTAGCAAGTGTCACTGGTTAAACTCCAGCAATATATCCACACATACTTGAGATTCCATAATCCTTGGCTTTTGCTAACTTGCTCCTAACTTCTGTGGACCTAGGTAAGTGGAGTGTTTCCAAATGGCAAGAGAGTGTGCCATTCATATCAGACCATCTATCTGTGTGGATTTCACAGTTGTTTGGTTTGGAGATTTTGAAGCACAAGTCAGGAGTGTGATAGAATACTCTCCACCTTAAACATTCACTCCCTCCACCACCGGCGTACCGTGGCTGCAGTGTGTACTATCTACAAGATGCACTGCAGCAACTCGCCAAGGCTTCTTCGGCAGCACCTCACAAACCCGCGACCTCTTCCACCTAGAAGGACAAGGGCAGCAGACGCATGGGAGCACCACCACCTCGCAAGTTCCCCTCCAAGTCACACACCATCCGGACTTGGAAGTATATCGCCGTTCCTTCATCGTCGCTGGGTCAAAATCTTGGAACTCCCTTCCTAACAGCACTGTGGGAGTACCTTCACCACACGGACTGCAGCGGTTCAAGGCGGCGGCTCACCATCACCTTCTCAAGGGCAACTAGGGATGGGCAATAAATGCTGGCCTTGCCAGTGATGCCCACATCCCATGAACGAATTTAAAAAAAGCACTGGTTGACGGAGCTTAAAAGAAAATGACAAAATCATTAAATAACCCCATCCTTCTATCAGGAAAACATACACACAAAAAAAAATTGTCAAAATAATTGGCACTGGCAATAAGAGTCCTTTGCATAATCAAGCTTTTCCCATTTCCTCCCTTGGGATGTTGATCTTGCTACACAGATATTTTCCAAGACTTCAAGGGCTTTTGTGACCCTCACCCTCCCCTGCATCTAAAAGCCTCACTGGGTACAACCCACATTTTCAAATAATTTGTGCTTATGCAGGGGGTGGATTTTATTCAGGGAAATGGGGCAATTTTCCACGTTGAAGACTTTTTAAAACTCCCTCAACACTTTTCCAATAACAAACTGTTATAAATTTTGGGTCTGCCTAAGATACTCTCTTGGGTTCAGTGTCACCAGTCTCTCCCATAAGTGGACCCTTATGGTCAAGAGTTTACCTTCGCTGCCTAATATCTAGATGTACAATAGCATAACCTGGGGATACAACTGTGAGACCCCCCCCCCCCAAATACTTGCTTGAATTGAATGTCTTGATTCTTGCACATGCCAAGTGCATTTTTCCAAACTTCTGAAAGGTGCACTGATTAACACTTTAATAAAACAAGGCCAGATATGAATCATTAAGCTGCTTTATTTTACAGTCAGTAAGTGGACGTATAGAGTAACAGCTATAGAAAAGCTCCCCTTATTTCAGCTTAACTTTAGTTCCTCCTTGATAATTAAGAAAATAATAGAAAATATGCCCTGTTGTCCCAGTTAGCTGTCTTGGTAACACTTTCTTTTGGTCAGTCCTATCACTGAATCAGACCAAGGCTTACTCTGAGCCTGGTCGGCTCCCCTCAAGGAAAACAGCCCTAAACTGTCAGCTGTGGTTCAGTTGGTAGCACCCTCGCCTCTGAGTCAGAAGGTTGTGGGTTCAAGTCCCATTCCAGGCCTACATTAAAACCGAGGCCCCGTCTACTCTCTCAGGTGGACGTAAAAGATCCCATGGCACTATTTCGAAGAAGTGCAGGGGAGTTATCCCTGGTGTCCTGGCTAATATTTATCCCTCAACCAACAGAACAAAAACAGATTATCTGGTTATTATTATGTTGCTGTTTGTGGGACCTTGCAGTGCGCAAATTGGCTGCCACGTTTCCCACATTACAACAGTGACTCCACTTCAAAATGTACTTAATTGGCTGTAAAGTGCTTTGGGACGTACGGTGGTCGTGAAAGACGCTAAATAAATGCAAGTCTTTCTTTTTAAATCTTACCCAACTGACCATAAATATGCATTTTCCTTTCAATTTGTTGCTTCTGAGGACAGGAAGTTGAGGGCCATACCTCCAACTTCTTCCCTGTCAAGGGGTTTGCCCAGTAGACCTATCAATTTCACTGATTACTGGCCTGCTAGGTGGAGACTCAACCACATCATATCCTGCTGTGTATGCATAAAATCACTTCCTGCCAAGATCCCAATTTTAAAAAAAAATTAGGCCTCCATGATTAGTCTATTGTATAATATACTCCAGATATTAATTTTAGGCTTTTCCTATTTCATTTGGCACAATTCACATTGTTTTTCATGCAGTAAACCTATGTGTATAATACAGTTTTATATTTAAAACATTCTTCTAAACTAGATACAGTATATTCTTAACTCAAAGTCACTTAATTCACATTTTTAAGCACTAAATTTCCACATTGTGTTATATATGTTGCCAAATTCAAATAATTGGATAATTCCGTTTTTTTGATGCAAAACCGACTTTGAATTATCAGGTGTAGACTGTAAGCTAAACTACCAAAATGGTAATGCACTATTGTGCATAAGAGCAGAGAGTAGTTGCAACTAAACCTTTCCATTGATACTCCTGAGCAAAGAGGTAACTGTTCAAATGTTTTGGATGGTATGGTATAGAATTTCGATCACAGCAGCTGTAGCTTCTTCACAAGCCGGTTTTATTAGGTAAGGTGGAAGTAAAAAGCCATATTTCCCAGTATCTTGAAGTTCCAAGGTAAATGAATATTTGATGCCCAAGTCATAAGCCCAGTCATCTGAACATCCACTAGATAAATCTGTAACAATAGTGAGAAAGAGATTTAGAAATCATTTTGGAAATACAATGTTGGTATGCTAGCCGTCATTTCTTATTAACTGTCCCCAATAGAGGATCATCTGACAGGTCAATGAATTCATCCAGCAAGTTACTGAGCCATACAGATCCCAGGTTTGATTTCCCGGTCTGTATTGAATCAACTGAGCTCAGGTACGGCAGCAGTGGAGGCATTACAGTTGACCTCTGCTGCAGAGTTAGGGATGTGGAAAGATTGGTTTGTATTCCAGCGCCTCTTTGCTGTCCAGTGACCTCTGCTGGAAGTGCAGGTGTGTGGACTTCAGGTGAGTATTTGGATTGTCTGTGACTCCCTCTATCACACAAATCCATGAGAGCTAACATGGATTTGTAACAGGTAGGTCATGTCTAACGAACCTATTTGAATCTTTTGAGGAAGCAACTGAAGTAGTAGACAGGGGAATGTCTATGGATGTAGTTTATATGGACTTCCAGAGGCATTCAATAAGGTTCCACATAAATGACTGTTAGCTAAAATTAAAGCTCATGGAACTGAAGGCAAATTATTGACCTGGTTAGGAGATTGCTTAGGCGGTAGAAGACAGAGAGTAGGGATAATGGGTATGTACTCGAATTGGAAGGAAGTGACTAGTGGTGTCCCACAATATTCTATGCTGGGGCCTCAACTATTCACTATATTTATTAATGACTTAGATAACATAATAAAGAGCCATATATCCAAGTTTGCCGTTGACACACAGATTGGTGGCATAGTAAGTAGTGTCGACAGGAGCATAAAATTATAAAGAGACATTCATAGATTAAGTCAGTGGACAAAACTGTGGCAGATGGATTTTAATGCAGGTAAGTATGAGGTCATCCATTTTGGACCAAAAAGGATAGCTCTGACTTTTTTAATGGTGAAAAGCTAGGAACAGTGGAGGTCCAAAGAGATTTAGGGGTCCAAGTACACAGATCACAAAAATGTAGTAGTCAGGTACAAAAAATAATCAAAAAGGCTAAAGGTATCTTAGAGGGCTAAAATATAAAAGGCAGGAAGTTTTGCTACAATTATACAAAGCCCTGGTTAGACCACATCTGGAGTGCTTCGTACAGTTTTGGGCACTGCAACTTAGAAAGGATATGTTGGCCTTGGAAGGAGTGGAATGCAGATTCACCAGAATGTTACCAGGACTCCAAGGGTTAGATTATGAGGAGAGATTACATAAACTAGCCTTGTATTCCATGGAATATAGAAGGTTAAGGGGTGATTTGATTGAGGTTTTTAAGTATTTTGAAAGTAATTTATATAGAAACTTTTCCTGCTGATGGGAGAGTCTAGGACATGGGGACATAACCTTAAAATCAGATCCAGGCCATTCAGGAGAAAAGTTAGGAAGCACTTCTTAATGCATAAGGTGGTAGAAGTGTGGAACTCCCACAAAAAGCAGTAGTTGCCAGCTCAATTAATAATTTTAAATCTGAGATCGATAGATTTTTGCTCGCCAAGGGTATTAAACGATATGGAGCCAAGGCAGGTGGATGGAATTAGGATACAAATCAGCCATGATCTCATTGAATGGTAGAACAGGCTCGAGGGGCTAAATGGCCTACTCCTGTTCCTATCTTCCTAATAGGACGCTGATATTCATTGTAAAGTTTTGTGCACGAATAATGTCTTCAGGAAAGGATTGGAGGGGAAAAAATTGGCAGAGAAAAAGTGATTGTAGTGATTTCACCTATTGTACAAATGTAGGAATTCCTGTAAAAGTTAGACTGCATTTGTATCCAGCTATAGGGAGTAGACCAGTTTCACAAAGCAGAATATTCTGGGCTAGCCCGCCCTCAGTTAAGTTCACCAATGCATTTGCTGTCAGAAGGAAAGGATGGAAGCTATGATATTTTCAAGCCAGAAAACTAAGAATTACAAGGTAGGAATAAAGCAGCAATACTGGATGGGGCAAAGGAATTAGAGGAGAGATAGGCGACAACACCAACACAAAAATGATCAGTGGTCTAAACATTAGTCAGTATATCTAGGGAAACTCTGCCCTCACTATTTCATAATCTACTACTAACCAATTCTGCCACAACCAAAATATATTGACACCACACAGTCTAATTAGCAATACATAACATCAACACTGACTATGCAGCTAACTACATGGCATCACCATTAAAAGTGTTGCAGGCTATGTGACATCACCACTGACCGTGCAGTTAACTACTCGACATCACCACGGACTGCAGTTAACTACACGAAATCACCACTGACTGCAGTTAACTACACGGCATAACTTACTACATGACATCACTACTGACTGCAACTAGCTATGTGGCATCACCACTGATTGCCACTGGTTGTGTGACATATTCACTGACAGTTCAGCTAACTACATGACATCACACTGACACTGTAACTAACTACATGACATCAATATTGACTGCACAACTAGCTAGGTTTACCCTTTCAGGTGAACAAAAAAGATCCCATGACACTATTCAAAGAAGAGCAGAGTTCAAGGAGATATTTCACATCTTTCAAGACTGAGGAAAAAGGAGAGTAAAAGAAAAGACAGCCATCCGTGGCTTAGTAAAGTAATAAAGGATAGTATCCGACTGAAAACAAGGGCATATAAAGTAGCCAAATCTAGTGGGAGGATAGAAGATTGGGAAGCATTTAAAAGCCAGCAAAGAAGAACTAAAAGATTAATTAAGAAAGGGAAGATAGATTATGAAAGTAAACTAGCAAAAAATATAAAAACCAGATAGCAAGAGTTTCTACAGCTATATAAAAAGAAAAAGGGTGGCTAAAGTGAACGTTGGTCCCTTAGAGGATGGGACCGGGAAATTAGTGGTGGGGAACATGGAGATGGCAAAGACACTGAACAAATATTTTGTATCAGTCTTTACAGTAGAGGACACTAAAAATATCCCAACACTGGACAAACAGGGGGCAATGGGGGGTGGGGGGGTGGGGAGGAGCTAAACACGATTAAAATCACTAAGGAGATGGTACTTGGTAAAATAATGGGACTTAAGGCGGATAAATCCCCCGGACCTGATGGCCTACACCCTAGGGTCTTGAGAGAAGTAGCGGTAGGGATTGTGGATGCATTGGTGATTATTTTCCAAAACTCCCTGGACTCAGAAAAGGTCCCGGCAGATTGGAAAACTGCTACTGTAACACCTTTATTTAAGAAGGGAAGTAGACAAAAGGCTGGAAACTATAGACCAGTTAGCCTAACATCTGTGGTTGGTAAAATGTTGGAGTCCATTATTAAGGAAACAGTAACAGAGCATTTGGATAAACATAATTTAATAGGACAGAGTCAGCATGGTTTTATGAAGGGGAAGTCATGTTTGACAAATTTGCTCGAATTCTTTGAGGACGTAACATACAGGGTGGATAAAGGGGAACCAGTGGATGTAGTGTATTTGGACTTCCAAAAGGCATTTGACAAGGTGCCACACAAAAGATTACTGATCAAGATAAAAAATCATGGGATTGGGGGTAATATACTGGCATGGGTGGAAGATTGGCTATCTAACAGAAAACAAAGAGTTGGGATAAATGGTTCGTTCTTGGGCTGGCAATCAGTAACTAGTGGTGTTCCACAGGGGTCAGTGCTGGGACCCCAACTCTTTACAATCTATATTAATGATTTGGAGGAAGGGACCGAGTGCAACATATCCAAGTTTGCCGACGATACAAAGATGGAAGGGAAAGCAGTGAGTGAGGAGGACATAAAAAACCTGCAAAAGGACATAGACAGGCTAAGTGAGTGGGCAGAGATTTGGCAGATGGAATATAATATTGGAAAGTGTGAGGTTATGCACTTTGGCAGAAAAAATGAAAGAGCAAGCTATTATCTAAATGGAGAGAAATTGCAAAGTGCTACAGTACAAAGGGATCTGGGGGTCCTGGTGCATGAAACACAAAAAGTTAGTATGCAGGTGATCAGGAAGGCCAATGGAATCTTGGCTTTTATTGAAAGGGGGATGGAGTATAAAAACAGGGAAGTCTTGCTGCAGTTATACAGGGTATTGGTGAGGCCACACTTGGAATACTGCGGGCAGTTTTGGTTTCCATATTTAAGAAAAGATATACTTGCTCGAGGCGGTTCAGAGATTTAAAACAGAGATAGAGAGTTTCCTAGCAGATAAGGGAATTAGGGGTTACGGGAGAGGGCAGGGAAGTGGACGTGAGTCTAGGTTCGGATCAGCCACGATCCTATTGAATGGTGGAGCAGGCCCGAGGGGCCGTATGGCCTACTCCTGCTCCTACTTCTTATGTTCTTACGTTCTCCCTGGTGTCCTGGCCAATATTTATCCCTCAACCAACCTCACTAAAAACAGATTATCAGGTCATTTATCTCATTAGTGTTTGTGGGACCTTGCTGTGTGCAGATTGGCTGCTGCTTTTCCTACATTACAAGGGTGACTACACTTAAGTAAGTACTTAATTGGATGTGAAATGTTTTGTGACATCCTGAGGTCGTGAAAGGGTTATATAAATGCAATTATTTTCCTTTTTTCTAACTATATGACATCACCACTGACTGTGCAACTAGCAACATGACATCAACTGTGACTGCTGCTGGCTATGTGACATCACCACTGACTGCAGTTAACTACACAACACCACCACTGACTGCAGTTAACTACACATCATCACCACTGGCCGCAGTTAACTACACGACATCACCACTTGTCTTCTTTTGCACACTTTGTATAAAAATAATAAATTGCAGGACAACAGAGTATTACAGTTTAAACTCTTTTAATGAAGCATCAGGTCTGTGCTTACTCATATCAGTACAGCACCGTATGGACAAAATGGAGTCAGGATCCCTGGGTCTTCTAAACAATAGCAGTCCTTACAGATGCCTGCAGGCCAATGACAACTCAGCATGTGATCACATGTGAATATAATAGGTATTCCTTACAGATGCCTGCGGGCCAATGATAAATCAATATGCAAATGTTACATCCCCTTTTAAAAAGAAAAATGTTATGCAATACTTTTAAACCTTTCTTCTACCTAATGTTCTCGGTAGCATAAACATATTAGTAAACTCAGCATTTAACTAGCGCTGAAAACATCTCAACGTTTCAATAACATTGTACAGTTTTTTTTAGGGCAGCGATCTGCCTACACCCTTTGACAGTTCACAAGTCAAGGATAACTCTAGGCTTGACCGCTCGTCGGAATGACGGTGTTGTTCCTTGGTGTTCAGGAGGTGCCTGCGATTGCGGCGGTACACCTGTCCTGGGGTGCGGACGTGATACGATCGCTCAGTGTCAGCTGGCTGGATGACGACTGCAGGCTTCAGTAGTCATGCTCCTGGATTCTGACGGATTCTCCATTGTGCAGCGGCGGCAGTAGTCTAGCTGACCTGTCATAGTATCTCTTTTGGTGTTGCTGTCTCTGTACACGTTTTGCATGCACTTGCTTGCAGCTGACGACCTGCCAGGGCCTGTCTGGGACACGGTGAGGTATCATGGGCTCTTTGACATTTGATGGGCGGTGTTCTAGACAAATGGAACATTTTCCGACAATGTCCTCAATGTGTTTGCACATTCCGGGCCAAAACATAATTTCACGTGCTCTTTGTTTGCATTTTTCCATGCCCATATGTCCAGCATGAATTTTTGTCAACATCTCTTCTCTGAGACTGGTAGGAATGATGATTTTCTCCCCTTTGAAGACGATTCTGTTGATTTGTGACAGTTCGTATCTGTGGTTCCAGAATTCAGATATGCTCTGAGGGCATTTCCTCACGCCATCCTTCATGTATGACTTTGCTCAGCAGTGTGAGCTGTGCATCTTTCTCTGTTCCTGCTCGGATCTCCTTCAGTTTTGAGTCACTCACAGGTAAGCTGTTGTACACCATGTGCAACTGCACATCCATGCCTTCACTCAGGCTGCTGTCCTGGTAGCCAAGAGACTTTCTGGAGAGCGTGTCTGCGACAGGAATGTCTTTGCCTGGATGGTGAATGATTGTGAAGTCATACTTCTGTAGCTGAAGGATCATTCTCTGTAGCCTTGGTGGGGCTGCGGCTAGTGGTTTCCTCATGATTGACTCGAGGGGCTTGTGGTCGGATTCCACAATGACTTGTCGGCCATAGACGTATTGGTGGAAACGCTTACATCCAAACAGAATTGCATATAGCTCTTTCTCGATTTGAGCATAGTTGATTTCACTGTCTGAGAGAGATCTGGAAGCGTAGCCGATGGGCTTTCCTTCTTGCAGTAATACTGCGCCTAGTCCGTACTTTGACGCGTCCACTTGTAGTCGGAGCTCTTTGTTGGGGTCGAAGTAGGCAAGAACTGGTCCTGGTTCTCTGGTGATTAGGTCTTTCATTTTCTGAAATGCTGTGTCATGCTGTTTGTCCCACAGGAACTCATTGGATTGTTTGAGCAACTGACGCATGGGTGCGTTGATTTCGGAGAGGCTCGGGGCAAATTTGGCTAAGTAGTTAACCATGCCTAGTACTGTCTCTAGCTCTGCACGGTTCTTCGGCGGCTCCATCTTCTTGATGGCGGAGATTTTCTCTGGATCCGGCTTAATGCCATCAGTTGAGAGGCGATGCCCGAAATAACTGATCTCGGTGGATCCGATTATGCTTTTCTCGGGGTTGAGCCGGATACCTTTCTCCCGTGATCTTTGTAGCATCGCATGGAGGTTCCTGTCATGTTCCTCTCTATTCCTGCCATAGATGAGGATGTCGTCTACGATTAAGACTACTCCGTCGAGGCCTTCATAGGTTTCGTCGATCTTCTGGTGGAATTCATCCTGAGCTGAGATAAGACCAAATGGTAAACGCAGAAATCGGTAGCATCCAAATGGTGTGTTGAACGTTGTTAGCTTAGATGACTCTTCCGTGAGCTTGATAGTCCAGTATCCTGATCGTGCGTCCATTACACTGAAGTAACATGCTCCCACTAGCTTGGGTGTTATGTCATCTAGCGTTGGTAGAGGGTAGTGAGGGCGTTTGATAGCCTTGTTCAAATCTCTGGGGTCGAGACAGACTCAGCTTGCCTGTACGTGGTTTCTCAACCGCTACTAACGCGTTGACCCACTCTGTCGGTTCTGTTTCCCGGATGATGATTTCTGTATTCTCCATGCTCTGCAGCTCCTCCTTCAGGCGACTATGCAGAGCAAGGGGTATCCTTCTCAGTGGGCAAACCACAGGGGTTGCTGCTGGGTCAAGGTGAATAGTGCATTCACCTGGGAATAGTCCGATTCCTTTGAAGACGTCAGCAAACTCCTCCATGACTGTCTGCTTATCAACTGGTGCTGTCAATGATAGTACTAGCTTGATGAGGTCCATGTCTAAACATGCCTTTAGACCTAGCACTGGAGGTGTTTGAGTGTCAATAATGTAAAAATCTAACATCATGTCGCTTTCTTTGTACTTGCATCTCATCACGCATGTGCCTTTTACATTGAGCTGCTCACCCCCATAGCCGGTCAGTCTGCGTGAGGTGGGCTGTAGCTCACACTCATCCTTCAAGCTGTGATACTCACTCAGAGGAATTACATTAACCTGAGATCCAGTGTCTAGTTTAAACTTAAGCTCTTTGCCCTGTTTTCCTATCTCAATATCGGCAAAAGCTTGCTCAGTCTCTGAAATCTGTTTTTTCTGTGACACAGAATCAATAAACAGTCCCTCTGCATTTGGCTCACTATCTGGCATTTGGCTGTCACTCACTGTGTGTACTGCTTTTCAGAAAACAGTCTTGCAAACTTTAGCAAAGTGGTTCCGTTTACCACATTTAGTACATTGCCTTCCTTTGGCAGGGCAGTACTTCTTTTCTCCATGCCAGTTGTTTCCACAATATCCACAGTTTTTGAAGCGTTTTATATCTGTGTCGCCCATTTTTAGAACTCTCGCTGTTCTTTCTGTTCTGAAACACGCTCTCTGGGCAGTGTTCTTTGGTGTGTATCTATTAACTGCGTGCACTATCTGTTCACTCGAGCTGCTCGTGGCGCTGGTTATGGTTTTCAACTATGCTTGGGCTATCTCGTGTGATCTAGCTATGTCTATAGCTTTGTCCAGCGTTAGCCCGGACCCAACATTCAAAAGTTTCTCTCTCACTTTAGCTGAATGTATTCCAAACACGATGCGGTCTCTGACCATCTCATCTTTATCTGCATATACACAGGCCTAGAAATTCGGTATGGCCCCGCCAGGTCTTTTGCGCCCGAAATTTTGCGCTCGCCAGGATTCCCGTAGCGCCCGCCTAAAATTCAGTTGCGACGGGCCAAGACGGCGGCGGGCGCTATTGCAGGGTTTGGCCGCCTCGCTAGGGGCGATGAATGTCACTTTCAGGCGTCCAGCTCCCGCTGCGGCACCCGATGCGGTGCGGCAGGCTGGGGTACTGCAGGCCTCCTCCTTCTCTTAAGGAGGAGCTGCCTGCAGCCGTCAGATCACCGGTGGATTCCCCCGGCAAATGAGCCCGGCACCACGGAGAAGTGCCGGGCTCGCGGGACTCAGACATCAATGCCGCGGGGGGGTGGTGCAGGAGTCCGGGGAGGGAGGTGCGGGCAGGCGGCCGCCGGGAAAGCGGCCGGCCGCCGCTCCACCTTTATGCGCCGGCCTTTCGGAGCTGCAAGACCCCGTTTCACAAACGCTGTTTGCGGCTGCCACGGGCGAGGCAGCCGCAACTGAATTTGGCCATCGGGCCGGAATAGCATTGCAACCGGGGCGCTGCGCACACCGATGACGTCATCGGTGCCGGCGCGGCGCTACCGGCTAACGCCGGTGTTAGGGTCCATCTGAATTTCGGGCGATAAAAAACTTCAGGCGCAAACCACTTTATAGCCAATAAGTGGGCGCAAACGCAACTGAATTTGTAGGCCACAGTCTTTTACCAGCAGTTTTAACTCAGTCACGAACTGTTCAAATGACTCACTAGCTCCTTGTACTTTCTCCTGAAACTTGTACCTAGCGAATATCGTATTTGTCTTGGGCATCACATATGCTTCAAAACGGTCAAAATAACTTTTCAGTACCTTTGCTTCATCTGCGGTGAGAGACCATGTGTTAAAAATGTGTCTCCCTTTTTCTTCGATCCACAGGAGTAGGTAGCTGCATTTTTCTTCCTCTCCTTTTCTTTTCAACGGACCCGAGAACATTAATTCCACGTGTTGCTTGAACTTGCACCATTTTCTATGTAAGTTCAAAGATTCCCAATTCATTCGAGGTAAGGGAGCTCCAACGATGTCCATTTCAAATCCCTGTTCTGACACCATGGCTTGTTTTGCACACTTTGTACAAAAATAATAAATTGCAGGACAACAGAGTATTACAGTTTAAACTCTTTTAATGAAGCATCAGGTCTGTGCTTTCTCATATCAGTACAGCACCGTGTGGACAAAATGGAGTCAGGATCCCTGGGTCTTCTAAACAATAGCAGTCCTTACAGATGCCTGCAGGCCAATGACAACTCAGCACGTGATCACATGTGAATATAATAGGTATTCCTTACAGATGCCTGCGGGCCAATGATAAATCAATATGCAAATGTTACACCACTGACTGCAGTTAACTACACAACATCACCATTGACTGCAGTTAACTACACGACACCACCACTGACTGCAGTTAACTACACATCACCACTGACTGCAGTTAACTACACGACATCACCACTGACTGCAGTTAACTACACGACATCACCACTGACCGCAGTCAACAACAGCTTACATTTATATAGCACCTTTAACATAGTAAAATGTCCCAAGGTGCTTCACAGGAGCGTAGTCAGACAAAAATTGACACCAAGCCACATAAGGAGATATTAGGACAGATGATCAAAAAGCTTGGAGAAAGAAGTAGGTTTAAGGTGCATCTTAAAGGAGGAGAGAGGCGGAGAGGTTTCGGGAGGGAATGCCAGAGCTTAGGGCCTAGGCAGCTAAAGGCACAGCTGCCAATGGTGGAGCAATTAAAATCAGGGATGCACAAGAGGCCAGAATTGGAGGAGTGCAGAGATCTCAAAGGCTTGTAGACCTGGAGGAGGCTACAGGGATAGGGAGGGGCGAGGCCATGGAAGGATTTGAAAACAAGGAAGAGAATTTTTAAATTGAGGCGTTGTCAGACCGGGAGCCAATGTAGGTCAGCAAGCACAGAGGTGATGAGTGAACGGGACTTGATGCGAGTTAGGACGCGGGCAGCAGAGTTTTGGATGAGCTCAAGTTTATGTAGTGTGGAAGATGGGAGGCTGGTCAGAAGGGCATTGGAATAGTCAAGTCTAGAGTTAACAAAGGCATGGAGGAGGGTTTCAGCAGCAGATTAGCTGAGGCAGGTGCGGAGTCGCGCGATGTTACGGAGGTGGAAATAAGCAGTCTTGGTGATGGAGCGGATATATGGGTGGGAGCTCATCTTGGTGACCATTGTGACAAATCAGTGACAGTGGAGGAGTTGACAGAAGTGGTGGTGGGGTAGAGCTGGGTGTCATCAGCGTACATGTGGAAACTGACACTGTGTTTTCGGATGATGTCGCCGAGGGACAGCATGTAGATGAGAAATAGGAGGGGGCCAAAAATAGATCCTTGGGAAACTCCAGAGGCAATGGTGCGAGAGAGGGAAGAGAAGGCATTGCAGGTGATTCTCTGACAAGACTGGCTACATGACATCACCACTGACTATGCCGCTAGTTACTTGGCACTAATGTTCTTGCTAAGGTGTGCGCGGCCTTGCAGTAGTCTCAAAGGTCCCGCGCAGGCCGCTAACCGGCTTTTACGTTGTAAATACCACGCATGCGCAGAAATTTAAAGGGACCATGCATTAAAAGAAACCGGCCATGCAGAAGAAAGCGCAGCTTACAGGGAACGTTGCTTGGCACCACTCCTGATAGTAAGGCTGCAGTCTGGCAGATTAATTCTTCCATTAGAAAACTTGCAAGCTTCTGCCAAACTAGCGCTTGAATTTAAAGTTTTGCTGTAATAATACATTACAGCAGCTTCAAGCAATAAATAATTTCCAGATTTTTTTCAATGACTGGAGATCGATTGAAAATCTTCTGAACTTTAGTATTTCTAGGGTTATTGATAGAATTAATTACTAAAAGTGTTATGTTTTTCTGTCGTTTGTCATTTAGATGATCAATAATTTTGCTCTGTTTGCTCTGTGATAAAGTAATGATTTAGACCAGATGTTAATAAAATGTCCAGTACCAATAACTCATTTTACAACTCTCAGTAAGGGAGTGAGAGATTTACTGTGACAAGATTCATTCCATTAGAGATTTATACAGCTTCCCCCGCTAAGTTTCCTTGTGCATGGTCACTATCAATTTTAACAGGGATACCAAAGATCTCCAAAGATCTCAATCAATGTCCAAAGTTGGGTATTAAGTGGAATAACCTGAGTAAGGCACTTCAGCTTTGAAACTTGATGTGCCGCTCTCCACTAGTATAAGTGTACATTTTGTCATCAAACCACCTCGGGACTACATTCATATCTGACCGTGCATTATAACATGCATGGTGTTTTGTTGTAAATTATAATGATTAAAGTTGCTGTGATTAAAAGCTGTGTGTTCTAAGGTGATTGGCAAAAGAACCAGAGGCGACATGAGGAAATATTGTTTTACACAGCGAGTTGTTATGAAATGGAATCCACTGACAGAAGGGGTGGTGGAAGCAGATTCAATAGTAACTTTAAAAAGAGAATTGGATAAATACTTGAAGGGAAAAATATTACAAGACTATGGTGAAGGAGCAGGGGAGTGAGATTAATTGGATAGCTCTACCAAAGAGCTGGCACAGGCATGATGAGCTGAATGGCCTCCTTCTGTGCTGTATCATTCTATGTGTTAAGGAAATCCATTTAATACCTCAAAGAAGAATTCTTAATCATCTAACTGCCATAATATCTGCTGTGTGAACTGCTCTCCTCAATATGTGATCTATCTAACTTTAAAAATGTAATAGCCATACTCACAGATTATTTTTGCCGAGTTTCCATAATTGTAGCTGGTCCCATGCACAGACCTTAGAGCAGTGACTGCCTTCCACGCTACATAATTCTAAAGAACAGAGAGATTATGGGTGTTAGTTCACCCGCACACTTTTACGTAATATGGCTGCTGGCTCATGTACACACATGTATGCAAATTTACATGAATATTTGAGTAATCTCTTACCAACTCATCATGATCCTTAGACCTAGACATTTTGTAGGAATATGGAAACATAACCATTTGAGAGTACGAATGTATTGAGATATAGCACTTGATGTGATTAGATCTCTGTCTGATGAAGGTAGCTACAGCTTTCACCTCTGGTTCAGACTCAGGGTAACGTCCGCAGTATGTTTCGCTGCATGGGTTGTTTGATGATCCGTGATCTGTACACAGGAGAATAACCAAAATGAGCATACAGACTAACTGTTAAATTCTCACCAAACACACTTATAAATGGAGAACAGTGGATACTTCTCTATGCCATCAAAAGTGAAGCTTGTATTGTTTATGTTCTTTTCCTGAACCCTCTAACAGTTTGGATTACTGTACTATCTTAAATCAGCGGCAGACATCTGCTACTATTTATCATATAGTAGAGTTTTAATAGGAAATTCTTGTGTTTGTTTTATTTTCATGAAAACAGTGGGTCAATTTGCAGGAGTTAATTTGCCCAGTGGCATCGTTCGCAGGCGCCCAGTGGCATCGCTCATGTGCCAGCCAAAAGACTTATGGTGAACATTTTTTTATGGTGACATTTCAGTGCCATACTGAGGGAGCTTACTGAGGGTGGAGTGAAGCTAATTTACAGAACAAATGGGAAACTGTTCAACCGCTGTCGCCTCCAGTCCAGATACATGGTTGTCCCATCCTCTGTCGTCGAATTACAGTATGCAGACGACGCTTGCATCTGCGCTCACTCGGAGATCGAACTCCAAACCATCGTCAACACCTTCACCGAAGCGTACGAGAGCATGGGCCTTACACTAAACATCCGTAAGACAAAGGTCCTCTACCAAGCTGGCCCCGCCACAAAGTACTGCACCCCGATTATCAAAATCCACAACAAGGCCTTGGACAATGTGGACCACTTTCCAGACCTCGGGAGCCTACTATTAACAAGGGCAGACGTCGATGACAAAGTCCAACACCGCCTTCAGTGTGCCAGTGCAGCCTTCGTCGCCTGAGGAAGAGAGTGTTTGAAGACCAGAACCTCAAACCCGGCACTAAGCTCATGGTCTACAGAGCAGTAGTGATACCCGCCCTGCTATATGCCTCAGAGACATGGACCATGTACAGCAGGCACCTCAAAGCACTGGAGAGGTACCACCAACGCTGCCTCTGCAATATTCTGAAAATCCATTGGCAGGATAGGTGCACCAACGTCAATGTTCTCGCTCAGGCCAACATCCCCAGCATCGAAGCTTTGACCACGCTCGATCAGCTCCGATGGACGGGTCACATTTTCCGCATGCACGATACGAGACTTCCGAAACAAGCGCTCTACTCGGAGCTCCGGCACGGCAAGAGAGCCCCAGGTGGGCAGAGGAAGCGCTTCAAGGACACCCTCAAAGCCTCCTTGAAAAAGTGTAACATCCCCACCGACAGAGGAACAGATATGCAGGCAGATATCAGAAAAGTGTGAAAATAATAGGGTAGTAATAGTGGGGGATTTCAACTTCCCCAATATAAATTGGGATAGTCAGAGTGTGAAAGGCTTGGAGGGAGCAGAATTCTTAAAGTGCATCCAGGAAAGCTTTTTGAGCCAACATGTAGAAAGTCCTACAAGAGAGGGGGCGGTACTGGACCTAATCCTAGGGAATGTAGCCGGGCAGGTGGTGGAAGTGTCTGTAGGAGAGCATTTTGGCGATAGTGACCACAATTCGGTGAGATTTAAGGTGGTCATGGAAAAAGACAAAGACGGCCCGGAAATCAGGGTTCTAAATTGGGGGAAGGCCGATTTTAATAAGATAAGACAAGATCTGGCAAAAGTGGACTGGGAGCAGCTACTTATAGGAAAATCCACATCAAAACAGTGGGAGGCTTTCAGAAGGGAAATAGAGAGAGTACAACACCAACATGTTCCTGTAAAGGTCAAGGGTGGGACCAACAAGCAAAGGGAACCTTGGATGACAAAGGATATACAAAAATGCATTAGGAAAAAAAGGGGGGCTTTTGGCAGTTACAAAAGACAAAAGACGGTGGAAGCCCTAGAGGAGTATAGGAGGTGCAGGGGCATACTTAAAAAGGAAATTAGGAGGGCGAGGAGGGGCCATGAAATAACACTGGTGAGCAAAATAAAGGAAAATCCTAAGATGTTTTATAAGTATATTAAGGGCAAGAGGATAACCAGGGAAAGGGTAGGGCCCATTAGGGACCAAAGTGGCAAGCTGTGTGTAGAGCCAGATGAAGTAGGTGGGGTTTTGAATGAATTTTTTGCCTCAGTGTTCACTATGGAGAAAGACGATGTAGATATAGAAGTCGGGCAAGGGGACTGTGAAGTAAGATATTAAAAATTGGATTTAATAAGGTAAAACAAACCAGGATTCATCTATAACACCAATATATAAAATGGAGGGAATAGGTTAATTTGTGCTCTGAGTTGAACAATAGAAGTCTGTAAAAATTGTATAAACCCAGATAAGGTTTAAACAGGACTATGGGTTAACTGCGGAGAGATTAAAACTGTCAAAACCACCCCTTAGAAAGAGGGAGAGATATATGGGTTCGGCCACGCGAGTCGACACCCTTGCACTTAAGGGTTTGTTAAGTGTGAAGCTCAATAGGGTTCTATTCTTTTAACTAACTAAAGTGTTTTTGCTCTGTAGAAATAATTCAAGAGAGAGAGACAGAAAGTCTGCGGAGTGCCCGCTTTGGAAAGATCTACTATCTCAGAGAAATACTTAGAAAGACCAAGCCATCTGACAACAGCAAATGGACGATCGTAAAGTAATAAAATTGAGGCCCGGGTCATGAGAAAGTAACAAGACCAACTGATAACGAAATGTGAGATTTGTAAGCGACTGGAAGAATGGAATGTCATGGTTTTATAATTACAATTTAACTATAATTCTGTATATGTTAATAAGCTTATCCCCGCCTTTAGGGCAGGGCCTTAATTTTTGTATAACTGTGTGAACCTCAAGAGATTCGGTGGAGTTGGAGCCTTGTGTTGGGACGCAAGAGCCATAGCTCCCCAGGCCTGAATAAACCGTTTTTACTTCAATTATTGGGTCTGTCTTTCTTACAACAAGCCAGTGTTGTCGACTGTGTATATCACTCAGTCCACACTTTGGGGGCTTACATCAGACTGTGACATACTTGAACATATTAGCATCGAGAGGGAGGAGGTACTAGCGGTTTTAGCAGGCCAAAAAGTGGATAAATCCCCAGGCCCGGACGAGATGTATCCCAGGCTGTTGTGTGAGGCAAAGGAGGAGATTGCAGGGGCTCTGACACAAATTTTCAGAACCTCTCTGGCCACAGGGGATGTACCAGAGGACTGGAGAACAGCTAATGTAGTACCATTATTCAAGAAGGGTAGCAGGGATAAACCAGGGAATTACAGGCCAGTGAGCCTAACATCTGTGGTAGGGAAATTATTGGAAAAAATTCTGAGGGACAAAATTAGTCTCCACTTGGAGAGGCAAGGATTAATCGGGGATAGTCAACATGGCTTTGTCAAGGGTAAATCATGTCTGACCAATCTGATTGAATTTTTCGAGGGGGTGACTAGGTGTGTGGATGAGGGAAATGCTGTGGATGTGGTTTACATGGACTTCAGTAAAGCTTTTGACAAGGTCCCACATAGGAGACTGGTCAAGAAGGTAAGAGCCCATGGGATCCAGGGGGCCTTGGCGCGTTGGATCCTAAACTGGCTGAGTGGCAGGAGGCAGAGGGTGATGGTCGAAGGTTGCTTTTGTGACTGGAAGCCTGTGTCCAGTGGGGTACCTCAGGGATCGGTGCTGGGTCCCTTGCTGTTTGTGATCTACATTAATGATTTGGATGAGAATGTAAAGGGTATGATCAGTAAGTTCGCGGATGACACGAAAATTGGTGGGGTGGTAAATTGCGAGGAGGAAAGCCTCAGGCTACAGGACAATATTAACGGGTTGGTCAGATGGGCGGAAAAGTGGCAAATGGAATTTAACCCGGAAAAGTGCGAGGTGATGCATTTTGGACGGACAAATAAGGCAAGGGAATACACAATGAGTGGTAGGACCCTAGGAAGTACAGAGGGTCAGAGGGACCTTGGTGTACATGTACATAATTCCCTGAAGGCAGCGGAACAGGTAGATAAGGTGGTTAAAAAGGCTTATGGGATACTTGCCTTCATTAGCAGAGGCATAGAATATAAGAGCAGGGAGGTTATGATGGAGCTGTACAAAACGCTGGTGAGGCCACAGCTGGAGTACTGTGTGCAGTTCTGGTCGCCTCACTATAGGAAGGATGTGATTGCTTTGGAGAGGGTACAGAGAAGATTCACCAGGATGTTACCTGGGATGGAGCGCCTCAGCTATGAAGAGAGACTGGACAGGCTGGGGTTGTTTTCCTTGGAGCAAAGAAGGCTGAGGGGGGACCTGATTGAGGTGTACAAAATGATGAGGGGCATAGATAGGGTAGATAAAGAGGAACTTTTCCCCTTAGTAGGGGGGTCAATAACAAGGGGGCACAGATTCAGGGTAAGGGGCAGGAGATTTAGGGGGGATTTGAGGAGGAACTTTTTCACCCAGAGGGTGGTTGGAAGCTGGAACTCACTGCCTGAAAGGGTGGTAGAGGCAGGAACCCTCACAACATTCAAGAAGCATTTGGATGAGCACTTGAAATGCCATTGCATACAAGGCTATGGACCAAATGCTGGAAAATGGGATTAGACTGGACAGGGAGGGATGGGCGGCGCAGACACGATGGGCCGAAGGGCCTCTTTCTGTGCTGTAAAACTCTATGACTCTATGACTCTATGACTCTATGACACCTGGGAATCCCTGGCCCAAGATCACACAAAGTGGAGGAGAAGCATCCGGGAAGGCGCCGAACACTTCGAGTCTCTTCGCCGGGAGAAAGCGGAAGCCAAGCGCAAGGAGCGCACGTCAACCCAAGCACCCCACCCACCCACCCCTTCAACCACCGTCTGCCCCACCTGTGACAGAGACTGTAGATCCCGCATTGGACTAATCAGTCACCTGCGAACTCATTTTTAATGTGGAAGCAAGTCATCCTCGGTTCCGAGGGACTGCCTAAGAAGAAGAAGAAGATACTGAGGGAGTGCTGCATTGTCGGAGATTTGTTCTTTGGAGAAAGACTCCTACAAATGTGCGTATCAGGCCATCATTATTCATATTCATGCCCATCCATGCTCCTTCTCAAACTTGTTTTAGGCCAAGATTTACCATAATCTAACATTTTTGGACAAGCCACCACCAGAAAGTTCTCAAAGCCTTTCACATCCACCCAGTGGTTCGGGGTAAGTCTGCCAACTCTCTCTCCTCTACTTCAGTTTCAATTTTTCTTACTCTTCCTTCACTTCTTGCCTTTTCCTTCTGTTTTTCTGTTTATCAATATTATAATTAATTTTTCTCTCAGTACTTATTTCTGTCTCTATTTCCCAATAATTCTTTCTTCTGTCAGCATTTGGTTTGGGCTCTCCTCCTACTGTTTAATTCTGTGATAACTTTCTATGTTATGTTTTTCCTCAATCTTCTTCCTCTCAGTATTTTACTTTCCTTTTCTCTATCTTCCTCTGTCAATATTTTCTTCTCTCTTACTATTTATTTCTGCTGTTGCTGCAATTTCTTCTCTTTGTGGCTCAGAGCTTCACTCAATCTTCTCCAACTTTGATCACCCAACTCTGGAGTTGACCCTGGACTGGCACAGACTAAAACTTCAGCCAACATATCCATGCTGATCAAGTTAGCTGTCGTTGGACCACATCAGTGGCTATACCAATGGACTTGGGCATGAGCTTCAGGCCACTGATTCATCAGCATTGACAGTGACAGTGTCGGTCCAAGAAACCCAAGCAAAGCTGCTCAAGGGACTGCCCAAACAAGACCGCATCAAAGAGATTTTTGGCTCAGTGCTGAGAGTCTCCCATCAGACAAAATATAGCTTTATTTAGACTTCAGTCCTGACCCAAGCAGTCCCTCTCTATGGTCACCATCCCTGACGTTAGCACCAACATCAATTGCCCGTTACATTATAGCTTCCAATTAAGCATCATCTTCTGTTTACAGTGCAAGACTGGTGTTTCAACACTCTCTTTATACGATGATGAAACCATTTTCATATCTCCAGCCAAGTTATTTTTTTCAAAAAATTGCTTTCAGCAGTCTGCAGCCTCTTCTCGTGTTTTTTGGGATGCTCTGCCAACTAATGAATTGATAGTTGTTCCAGAGATGGAGAGCTGCCTCTTCAAATCCTCATCAATGGTAAAGTCAACCTCCAGCTCAGTGAATTTGGACTACCTGGATCTTTCTGACTAGATTGCCATCTATTGCTCTGGCGCGTTTGGACTGAATGGCTTCACTTACCATTGGTGATAAATGACCATGTGGCAAATCGTCTCACTTACCACGGATAGTGGTCTCACTGAAAGTGCCAGAATTCATACACACCAGAAACAGACTTCATGGAGTTATGAAAACTAGTGATGGAATTGTTAGCATAATTTTTATCAAGGTGGAGACGATTCACCCAAAGTGAAAATGAGAACAAACACTATGGTTTAAGCTTTGTGCTTTGAAATGTTTAAACAGCTCACCACACCAGCTTACATCCCAGTTGCGGTTTAGGTCGGTTCCTACGCATCGACCCCTATTATGGTTGGAAAGGTTCTTCCTCCAGAAGCGATCCTGAAATATTCAATGCAAAACATTTTTGTTTTTGTATTTGAATACCTTGGAGTTATAATCCAGTGACTAATGCGAAATTCCAAGCTGGGGGATTTTGATTTAAATGGGACACTGCCTATTCTAACTATGATTAGAAATTGATATGTATATTCCTAGTACCTTTTACAGTGTTATAGTCTTGCTTATCTGCTTTTCAGCCCTGTTTTATTTCAGCACCTGTATTTACAGACACAGGAGTCTCGCCACTCCAAAGTTGGAGAAGATTCCGACTGAATTCTTTTCGACGCAGATTGATGCAGCTTGGGAGAGCACATGGGATCACATCCCATGGCTGTCGGGAAGGATGCGGTCTATGTCAGAGAGGAACCCTGCAATTTCTTTGTTGGGTCTTTAGTTATACTAAGCCAAACCCAAAAGCAAGCTGCGCAGGCTAGGTATCCCCTGGAAGAAATGTGGAGTGGGTGCCACTGGCAGCATTTTCACAAGGCCTTTTTTTTGTTAAAACTGAATACCTGTGGATTCATTGACAGAGAAGGATATCCAGTATCGTGTAAGTGAGTAGTGAAGCCTTATTACACTAAGATGCAGTTGAGGGACTGAAGGCAGATCACAATCACCATAACTAAGAATTGGTCACAGCAGGGTCTTTCAACAATTTGACCAAAATTCCAAGTACTGCCTCTGTTTAGTACATCTATTGTATGTTTATCATTAGGGAAGTGAATTGTTGGCGACCAAACGCAGATTGGGTGACCGCTTTGCGGAACATCTCGATTCAGTCCACAATCATGACCCCGAGCTTCCGGTCACCTGTCATTTTAATTCTCCAGATCACTCCCACTCTGACCTCTCTGTCCTAAACTTACTACACTGTTCCAATGAAGCTCAATGTAAGCTTGAGGAACAACACCTCATCTTTCTCTTAGGCACTTTACTGCTTTCTGGACGCAACATTGAGTTCAACAATTTCAGATCATAACCTCTGCCCCCATTTTTTCCAGATGGTAGCTGTTGCTGATGATTCTGATATTCCCATTTACACCTCCTCTAGTCCCATCGTTTGTTTCTTTATAAAAGCAAAATACAGATGCTGGAAATCCTTTTCTTGTCCTATTACCATCCCATTTCGCCTTGCACCATCATCCCTTTTGTCATTTAATCTCTCCTGCCTTCCGCTCGATCACAGACCTTCCCTTTTGTTCTTTCCTCCCCTCCCCCCTTTCCCTGCCTCTGTATTTACTAAAACCTGTTACATCTCTAACCTTTTCCAGTTCTGACGAAAGGTCATCGACCTGAAACATTAACTGTTTTTCTCTCCACAGATGCTGCCTGATCTGCTGAGTATTTCTAGCATTTTCTGTTTTTATTACAGATTTCCAGCATCCGCAGTATCTTGCTTTTTAATTGTTAGTTTGTTAGGCGTTACCATTTTGAGGCAATCTTGAGTACAAATCTCATATTGATTAGATTACTTTGTTATAGAGAACAAGAGGTGTGTGAATATATATTTCAAAATCCATGGGGGGGTGGGGCGGTTGTGGTTAGAGGACAAGATACATGTTTCCTGCCCCTCATGCTCCAGTTGTTAGCACGAGGATGCACTGGGGTGTGTTATGACATTTACTATGCACAATATTCTCAACAGAATCTACCCGAACAATATAGAAGCTGCCATCTCTATCTCACAGGGTATGGTAGTCTAGTGGTTATGATATTGGGCTAGCAACCTAGAGGTTGTAAGTTCAAATCCTACCATGACATTGAATTAAATCCAAGCTCACACTATGTACTTGACTCTTAATAACCCTTTGTACCTTTCGACAATGATCCAGACCATTCCTTCAGTGTCACTGGGTTAATAACGTAGAATTCCCTACCTAACGCCATTGTGGAAGCACCATCACCATAAAGACTGTAGTAGTTCAAGAAGAAGGCCCAGCAACACCTCGGGTTAACTAGGTAAACGCAGTAAATGCGGTCTTGCCCGTGTTGCCTATATCCCGAGACAAAATTTGAAAAAGGTATGCTCCATCATTCCTTTTAGACCTCAGACAGTACACTAAAATTTCAAGGTGCCAGTATATCTGGTAGTTGCTAAAACTATGCCGCAAGGAATTTGTGGAGTATTTTAGGCAAGATTTGGACATTCTCTTTTTTGATTTATTTTTACTGCCATGTGTCAGCCATGGCACAGTTGATAGCACTCTCACTTCTGAGTCAGAAGGTTGTCAGTTCAGAGTCCCACTCCAGGGACTTGAGCACAAAATCTAGGCTGACACACCAGTGCAGTACTGAGGGAGTCAGACAAACATGTAAAAAAAATAGATGTTACTTGTACTGAATTTTTTGCTTGATTTGCCGACCATTTTGGGGAGTAGAGATAAGGGAGGGGCAAATTTTGTAACTGCTGCATTTTCAAAATGGTATATGGAGCTAAGGCGGGTAAATGGAATTAAGATGCAGATCAACTCCTTACAACATTATGTCCTACATTACGGCAGTGACTACACTTCAAAAGTGCTTCATTTGGTTGTGAAGCGTTTTTGGAATGTCCTGATGTTGTGGAAGGCGCTATATAAATCCAAGTTTTTTTTATCAGCCATGATCTAACTGAATTGTGGAACAGGCTTGAGGGGTAGAGTGGACTGCTCAAGTTCCTATGTTCCTAATGATTTCCTGAAATGTACTTCATCTCGTTTTTTTTTCCTCTTAAAGGCTGCAGATTTTTTTTCCACATCCAGCACCACCAGTGCTGCACTGTGAGTGACTGGAGCCATGCAGTCAGTGGGCAATGGCAAGCAGTGCCCTTGCCAAGGTGGGACCCACTACGATTCCTTGTTATTCCAACCTTCAAACGGAACCTGAGCTTTATTCATTATTTTTTCAGGAGTTAATTGTTCTGATAAGTATTCCTGAAATACATTTAACAAAACAAACAATTAGTAAATCTGTAAATTTTGATTTGAACCTATTTAACTTCTTGTTGTGGTTCTTTCTTGATGATTCCTCCACTTTTTTCTCTTTAATGTGGGATTTCCTCTGATCCCTCTTTTATTTTCTCTCTAACTCCACTTTTTCACTCTCCATTCACTGGTAGGTCTAATTACCCCCCAACCCCACCCCTGCCCATATCAGGAATGTAAATGGGCTTCAGATTACACAATTACCAGACAAAACGTTTTTTAAAATCACTTTTTTCTCTCCACACGGTTTCTTCAAATGTAGCTATCACATAAGTGTAATGTTAACATGTGAACCAATAAATAAGAGATTAGCGTGTAAAGTTAAGGCACATGGGATTGGGGGCAAGGTACTGACTTGGATAGAGAACTGGTTGGCAGACAGGAAGCAAAGAGTTGGAATAAACGGGTCTTTTTCCGAGTGGTAGGCACTGACTAGTGGGGTACCGCAGGGATGGGTCCTAGGACCCCAGCTATTCACAATAATGATCTAGACGAGGGAACTAGATGTAATATCTCTGATGGGTCTTCAATAACCACAAAACTAGAAGTTATAGACTTAAACAAGTTGGCTTTTAATCACTAAGATCAGAGCTAACATCTCAACACGCCGACTGGTTCACAGGAATGAGTCATACAGATCCTGGGATCTTTATGTAAGAGAAGTCAGGGGCGGAGCCAAGAGCCAAGACCTGGAACCTCCCAGGTTAGTCGGGAAAGAGGAAGTGAAACTATACACAGTGGGGGAGGGTAATATACATGAGTGCAAAATGAATACAGGACCAAGACAAACAGATTTCATTACATTCACCCCTTCTATAGATTTAGTCCATCGGGGTGATGTTTCTTAAAAGTTGGTATAAGTGAGTCTGTCAGGAGGTTTTGCAGTTCTCAGTGATCGGCGCAAAGCCGGTTGGGGTGCCTCTAGGGGAGTGGATTCTGGTTCCTCCACTGTCCGGGCCTCCGCAGTGTCTTCCAGGTTATCTGCAGTGTCCTCCAGGTTAAAGTTGGGTATTGATACCTCTGGGCGTCCTGTCTCCTTGTAGTGTAGGTCTTCATCGGGTAGTCTCCCATCGTTCTCTCCGCTCCCCGAGGGAGCGAGTTCTTTTATGGAAACAGTGTCCTCTCGCCCGTCAGAGTATTCGATATAGGCGTACTGAGGGTTTGCATGGAGGAGCTGTACCTTTTCCACAAGGGGGTCCGTTTTATGGCCTCTCACGTGCTTCCGCAATAGTACTGTCCCCGGAGACATCAGCCACGCGGGTAGAGATATGCCCGAGGTGGATTTCCGGGGGAAAACGAACATCTTTTCGTGAGGGGTAGCGTTAGTGGCAGTACATAACAGAGACCTTATGGAGTGGAGCACGTCTGGGAGGACTTCCTGCCAGCGGGAGGTCGGAAGGCCTTTTGACTTTAAGGCTAACGTGACAGCCTTCCAAACGGTAGCATTCTCCCGTTCCACTTGCCCATTACCCCGGGGGTTGTAGCTAGTGGTTCTGCTAGTGGCTATCCCCTTCGAGAGCAAGAACTAGCGCAGCTCGTCACTCATGAATGACGTCCCCCTATCGCTGTGTATGTAGTTCGGCATGCCAAACATGCAGAATAGATTACAGAGACACTTGATGACCGTGGCACTGGTCATGTCTGGGCAGGGAATGGCGAAGGGGAAGCGGGAATATTCATCAATGATATTGAGGAAGTATACGTTACGGTCGGCAGAGGGAAGGGGTCCCTTAAAGTCCAGACTTAGGCGCTCGAATGGCCGTGTGGCTTTGATAAGGTGTGCACGGTCAGGCCTGTAGAAACGAGGCTTGCATTCCGCACAGATGCGGCAGGCTCTGGTCATTGCCCTGACCTCCTCGATGGAGTGGGGCAGATTGCGGGACTTTATAAAATGGTATAGTCGGGTGACTGCTGGGTGACAGAGGTCGTTGTGGAGACCCTGTAATTTGTCCGTATGAATGCTGGCACACATTCCCCGCGATAGGGCGTCTGGGGGTTCATTAAGGGCTCCCGGCCTGTACATAATATCATAGTCGAACGTGGATAGTTCGATCCTCCACCTGAGTATTTTGTCATTCTTGATTTTCCCCCTTTGTTTGTTATTAAACATGAAAGCCACCGACCGCTGGTCGGTGAGCAGGGTGAAACGTTTGCCGGCTAGGTAGTGTCTCCAGTGCCGCACTGCCTCCACTATAGCCTGTGCCTCCTTCTCGACAGAAGAGTGCCTGATTTCAGGTCCCTGAAGGGTTCGGGAGAAGAAGGCCACAGGTCTCCCAGCCTGATTGAGGGTCGCAGCTAAGGCAAAGTCTGACGCATCGCTTTCGACTTGAAAGGGAATGCATTCATCCACTGCACACACTGCAGCCCTTTCAATGTCCTGTTTAATACTGGTGAAAGCCTCCCGAGCTTCAGCTGATAGTGGGAAGGACGTCGATTTAATGAGGGGTCGGGCCTTATCAGAGTAATTGGACACCCATTGGGTGTAATACGAAAAAAATCCCGGGCACCTTTTTAAAGCTTTGGGATTGTGTGGCAGGGGCAGTTCCTTTAGGGGGCGTAATCGGTCAGGGTCCGGTCCAATTACCCCATCTTCCACCACACAGCCGAGGATACAGAGACGGGTTGTGTTGAAGGCACATTTGTCTTCGTTGTAGGTTAGATTCAGCTTTAGGGCAGTTTTTAAAAATCTCGCAAGATTTAGATCGTGGTCTTGCTGGTTGTGTCCGCAGATAGTGACATTGTCCAGATAGGGGTAGGTAGCTTGTAGTTTATTCTCGTCAACCATGCGGTCCATCTCACGTTGGAAGACCGAGACCCCATTTGTTACCCCGAAGGGCACTCTGAGAAAATGGTAGAGGCGCCCGTTCGCCTCGAAGGCGGTGTATGGGCGGTCCTCCGTTCCAATGGGGAGCTGGTGATACGCGGATTTGAGGTCGATAGTCGAGAAGACTCGGTATTGCGCAATCTGGTTGACCATTTCTGATATGCGGGGTAAAGGGTAGGCGTCCAGCTGGGTATAAATATTAACAGTCTGGCTGTAGTCAATTACCATCCGTTTCTTTTCGCTATTTTTATCTATGACTACTTGGGCACGCCACGGGCTGGTACTGCATTCAATAATGCCTTCCCGCAGGAGTCTGTCCACTTCCGCCTTGATAAAGTGTCTGTCTTCCAGACTGTACCGTCTACTTTTGGTCGCTATGGGCCTACAGTTCGGAGCGAGATTAGCGAATAAAGAGGGCGGGCTGATTTTTAAGGTTGATAGGCCACAGACTGTGAGTGGCGGCTGGGACCCGCCATATGCTAGCGTGACACTTTCGTGGTGGCACTGGAAGTCCAGGCCCTAGATTACATTAACACAGAGTTCTGGCATCATGAGGAGTTTAAAATCCTTGTAGTCCGTGCCTTTTACAGTCAGTGTTACCACACAGTAGCCCAAAATGTCCGAAGTGTGGGGCTTAGCAGCCATAGCAATTCTGCTCCGTGTAGGGGTTACCGTTAATGAGTGCCGCCGTACCAGACTAGGGTGGATAAAACTCTTGGTACTCCCACAGTCAATTAAACATTTCGTTAAATTCCCGTTTACCTGTATGTCCATCATGGATTTTGTCAACGGGTGTGGCCTGGATTGATCCACCGTGATCGAAGCCACTGTTGGGCCCTGGGCGGCCGTTGAGTCGGGAAAAGATGGCAGATCCCAAGATGGCGGCCCGCACGGCACGCACGAGGCGGTGACGGAGTTGGAAATCGGATTCCCCCTGCAGACTTTGCTAAAATGCCCCTTTTTCTTACATTTGAAGCATGTAGCGTCCTTCGCTGAGCATCGTTGTCTGGGGTGCTTGGCCTGGCCGCAGAAGTAGCATTTCGGGCCGCGAGACATTGTCGCTGTAGTAGGACTCCTGGGTGAACTTCTGTGTGGGGACTCCGACGGCGTAGAGCTGGTATGAGACCTGGATGGGGAAGATGGCTGATTCCAAGATGGCGGCCCGCTCGGCGCGCACGAGGCGGTGAGGGCCGCATGGCCGGAAGAATAAGAGTCAGAGTTTTTCTGGGCCACATCCAGCGATTGCGCAGTGGCCACTGCCTTTTTTAAGTCCAGGACCTCCTTCTCCAGCAGTCTCTGCCGGATATAATTCAATTTGAGGCCCGTGATGAAGGAATCACGGACCAATTCATCAGAGTACGCGTTGGCCGTCACGGCCTTGCAGTTACAGTCCCGGACCAGGTCCTTTAGGCCTTGTAAGAAATCGTCCATTGATTCCTCTGGTCGCTGCCTGCGTGTAGCCAGCAGATGTCTGGCGTACACTTCGTTTACCGGCCTCTGGTATTGGGCCTTCGGGATAGTGATGGCCTCCGTGTAAGAGGTGGCGTCCCGGATGAACGAATAAATCCGATGACTTACGTGAGTAGTCAGTAGACTCAGTTTATCTACCTCGCTAGCGGATGAGGCCCCCGCAAAGAGTTCGAAGCATTTGAGCCAGTGTCCAAATTGATTTGATGCTTCAGCAGAATGTGGATCCAAGTCCAGACGCTCTGGTTTTAGGAGTCGATCCATCCTAGTATTCTTTAGTGATTAAAATTGATGGGCCTTCAATAACCACAAAACTAGAAGTTATAGACTTAAACAAGTTGGCTTTTAATCACTAAGATCAGAGCTAACATCTCAACACGCCGACTGGTTCACAGGAATGAGTCATACAGATCCTGGGATCTTTATGTAAGAGAAGTCAGGGGCGGAGCCAAGAGCCAAGACCTGGAACCTCCCAGGTTAGTCGGGAAAGAGGAAGTGAAACTATACACAGTGGGGGAGGGTAATATACATGAGTGCAAAACGAATACAGGACCAAGACAAACAGATTTCATTACAACCTCCAAGTTCGCAGATGACACAAAGCTGGGTGGGCATGTGTGCTGTGAGGAGCATGCCGAGAAGCTCCAGTATGATTTGGACAGGTTGGGTGATTGGGCAGATGCATGGCAGATGCAGTATAATGTGAATAAATGCGAGGTTATCCACTTTGGTGGCAAAAACAGGAAGGCAGATTATTATCTGAACGGCAATAGATTGGGAGAAGGGGAAGTGCAACGAGACCTGGGTGCCCTTGTGCACCAGTCGCTGAAGGTAAGCATGCAGGTGCAGCAGGTGGTTAAGAAGGCAAATGGTATGTTGGCCTTCGTAGCGAGAGGGTTCGAATACAGGAACAAGGATGTCTTGCTGCAGTTGTACAGGGCCTTGGTGAGACCACACCTTGAGTATTGTGTGCAGAAGGATGTTCTTGCCATGGAGGGAGTGCAGCAAAGATTCACCAGACTGATACCTGAGATGGCAGGAATGACGTATGAGGAGAGATTGGGTCGATTGGGCTTATACTCGCCAGAGTTTAGAAGAATGAGAGGGGATTTCATTGAAACTTATAAAATTCTAACAGGACTAGACAGACTAGATGCAGGAAGGATGTTCCCGATGGCGGGGGAGTCCAGAACCAGGGGGTCACAGTCTAAAGATAAGGGGTAAGCCATTTAGGACAGAGATGAGGAGGAATTTCTTCACCCAGAGAGTGGTGAACCTGTGGAATTCTCTACCACAGAAGGCAGTTGAGGCCAATTCATTAAATATATTCAAGAAGGAGTTAGATATATTTCTTAAGGCTAAAAGGCTCAAGGGCTATGGGGAGAAGGCAGGGACAGGGTACTGAGTTTGGATGATCAGCCATGATCTCATTGAATGGTGGAGCAGGCTCAAGAGGCTGAATGGCCTACTCCTGCTCCTATCTTCTATGTTTCTATGTAAATAAAAACCTTACTGTTGTCCATGTGTACTCATAGCCATCAACGTTCCACACGGGGAGGACGTATATTTCGAAAGAATTCAGGATGTTAGTGATCATCTTGTCCTGTGTATCTAGAAGCTAAAACATGACAGATTCAAGGCTTTTATTTTGTGACATGTCTACAAAACCATTAACTGTATAAAACCAAAGATGGGTGTACGTAAAGCTAGAATTTGCACATATTCATAGTGTACAAAAAATGAAACTTGACCTTTGTCGTGACAGCATTGTATAAACTATAATAATGTAAGCAGGTAGGAATAGGAGCAGACCATTCAGCTCATTGAACCTGTTCTAGCATTTTACTAACCGTAGAAGCTCTTTTTAATACTAATGCCCTGTCCTTTCTCCATATCAATACCCTTACTTTCCAAGTAAATATCTACTTTATGACTACCTCAGTTGATTCCGCATCTATGGTCTTCTGAGATAGTGCATTCCACACTCTCGGAACCCTTTGTGTGAAGAAATAGTTTTTGGATTTACTTTTAACTAGTTTGAATAGTCTGAGGAGCTACTTTTCCCGAGGCAGGAAGGGGAATATCAGTGGGCTTCTCAACTTGTGCCATTCACACACTTGCTCACGACCAGTATAAAGTCGCGTTAAAAGAAGCAACGAGTCTTTCAAAGAGCCAGCACAGGCATGATGGGCCGAATGGCCTCCTTCTATGCTGTAAGTATCTATGATTCTATGGGTCACCTACCCATCCTGCCAGTCAGGGTCTGAGAAGTCTGTACCATGTAAAGAGGGAGCAATGGAACTTGAAGAATATAAATTTACAAAATGGGGCAGGAGAAATTAAAAACATAACAAAAAACCTGTATATCGGTACTGAATGTGTAGTGAAGGGCTGCTGCTTGCCCACACATTACCAACATTTTGTTTCACACCTTGCAACTACTGGGGACTTTAGTGTGTTGATTATAAAAAGTGGCCCTATATTACAGAGAGGGTCACCCAGCAGCAAAGATTCTCTCCCCCCACCGAGATGCCCTTTCAGCCACTTAGGGAATCCAGTCACATTATGGTAAAGCCTCTAATTTCAACAAATTGTGAGACCTTAGGAGCCTTGCGCAGTTTATGTTCGCATAAAAGAGGACTCATCAGCTGCACAGTAGGCTTCAAGAGTCTGACCGATAATAACAGTGGCTTCAGCACAACCGGTGGCAGTCACCGTATTACTGGCTCCTTTCTGTACTCCGTAGATTGTAGGGTTGCCAACTCTGGTAGGACATATTCCTGGAGGTGTCATCACATGACCTCCTGCCTCCAACTGCCTCACCTCCACACTCCCGCCATTGACCGCCCAACACGCACATACTTGCGACGCACCACCAATTTAAAGTGAATAGTCTCTTCATCATCCGATTGGATGATTCTTGACTGTCAGTCAAACAGCCTTTTCCCCATGTCCAATACTTTTAGAACTAATCAACAAAAGTGTTCAAAGAAAATTTTAAAAAACACAATTTTTATTGCCCTTATGATTTTTCTCCCAGGTTGCTCACAATAGTGTCCTGGCGATTAATCTGTAATTACTGGAGACTCCAGGGCAATCCTGGAGGGTTGGTAACTTTAGTAGATTGCTCTCTATTTACTGGGGGGTCGGGGGCAACCACAGCTCCATGTTTGTATATAATCTGTCTTTTTGATACACTCACATATTGCACGAACCACTGGCAGAACGCAGGCGCTATCCATTCTCGGGCGTGGATACCACAGTCAATCCACAGCGCACCTTTTGGTAAGTCATTACCTTTGAAAATCTGGGGAAAGAAGAGTGACAAAGGATGAGGACATGGTCCTTCTTTAAAGAGGGGGGAAAAAAACACAAATAAAATAGAAAGCATCTTTACCTTTAACAAATAAATTAGACGCTTCTCAGACGATGGCCCGATAAGTATTTTTTGAATGAAGGATGGATATGCTTTTGTAATTTGTGACATCCATAAATAAATCTGTAAACAACATCGAGGCATAAAGACAAGTAATTAATTTAATTCTCATTATCATACAGGTCACAAGTAATTGGTTTCATAGGATGTTATGTATTAAAAGGCTAAGTCCGTGAGTGAAAGGGATTCAGCAATTTCTCAGTTGGTAACACTCTTGTCTCTGAGTTGTGGGTTTAAGTCCCACTCCAGGACTTGAGCATAATCTTAGCTATTGAATGTAACTTAGAGGAACTTGCAATCAAACTGTACAATGCTGTGTACCAAAACGCAAGGGAGGCAATCAAGCACTGGAGGGAAGTGCAGAGTGGAACCATGAGGCTGATCCCAAGTGTTAGAGTGACTGCGTTATGAGGAAAAACTGGAGAGACTTTGGGCCCGATTTTTGGCTTGTGTGGGAAATGGTCGGGTTTCCCCGAATGTGGGGTTTCTGACACACACAAAATGTCAGCCAGCTCCACGCAATTTCCCCTCAAGTGGCCAATTAATTCCCAGCATGTGGGCAGCCTTGCTAATTGTCCAATTCGTGTCAGAAAGCCCCACAGTATGATGTCATCATTCGTGGTGCTTTCAAAGTGTCCAGCAAGCTTCTCCACCTCTGCAGGCTTCTCAACCACTCTTGCACAATGGCAGAGGAGCCTGCACCAGCTGCTGCCAGCGGAAGAGGCCGAGCTGCGGCCAAATTCAACGAGACATCATTGCAGACCTTGGTGGATGGGGTAAGGACCCACAGGGAGGTCCTCTACCCTCGCTCAGGGAGGAAGAGGCCTCCCAAAGAGTCCACGGCTGCCTGGATGGAGGTGGCAGCAGAGGTAAACTCTCTGGGTGTCACCCGTCGCACCTGGCTGCAGTGCAGGAAGCGCTTCCATGACCTTCACCACACAGGGAAAGCAAGTATGAAGTTTCCATCACCCTCAACCTGATCCCCATTGCCTTTCCCCAACAGCGCTCAGCTTCAGCAATCTCTTCTTCCACATCCCACGTCACAGTCACATCCATGCACCCTTACCCATTCCGTCTCTCTCTATGCTCACATTCACATAACTATTCCACCATCCAGTCTTGTAAATAGTTTTAATGCCATCATTTTCCTGTACATAAAAAATCTGGTGCCAGCTGCTGCAGTTATGGCGTCTGTCATTTGGCGAATGGGGATGTCACATAGAGGCCTTAGGATAACTTGCAGATGACTGCAAGCTGGTCAAAGTTGTTGGAAAGTGCAGGCATGGGCCACTGTACATGGTCAGTTCAGAAGCAGTGAGGCTGCAGTGTTTGATGTACCAGGCTACGCAAATCTGCCCAGGATGAGTGCGTTCCTTGCATTCCGCCCAGCAATGTTCTCGTGCACTGGTGCCGCTGGTTGGCGGGCCTCTGCAGGATGCTCGTTTCTGTCCTCCTCCTCCTCCTCCTCCTCCTCCTCCTCAGCATCATCCTCATCCGAGGCGGCTCTGTGAGGAGCCTCTTGGTCCTGCGGAATCGGCAAGCCACGACGCTGTGCCATGTTGTGAAGCACACAGCATACCACAACGATTTTGGAGACCCTGGCTGATGAGTACTGTAGGGCTCCACTTGATCTGTCGAGGCATCTGAAGCGCATCTTCAGTAATCTGATGGTTTGCTCGATAATGCATCTGGTGGTAATGTGGCTGGAGTTGTAGTGCTCCTCAGCTTCGCTGGCTGGTCTCCTCAACGGCGTCATTAGCCAAGAGCGCAGGGGATATCCCTTGTCTCCAAGTAGCCATCCTTGAAGTTCGTTTGGCGGACTGAATAGCGGAGGCACAGTAGACTGGCGCAGTATGAAGGAGTCATGGCAGCTGCCAGGGAACCTGGCACAAACATGCAAAATCACCTTCTTGTGGTCACACACCAGCTGAACGTTAAGGGAGTGGAAGCCCTTGCGGTTGACAAAAACTCCTGGATTGCGGTGGGGTGCCCTAAGGGCCACATGTGTGCAGTCAATGATGCCCTGCATCCTTGGAAAGTCTGCCAGCTGAGCGAATCCACGCGCTCGCGCCCTCACACTTGCGCGATCCCTGGTGAAATGGATGTGATTGTGCGCGATGGCAAAGAGGGCATCGGTTACCTGCATGATGCATGTGTGTGCGGCAGCCTGGGAGATGCCGCTGATGTCTGCTGCTGATCCCTGGAAGGAGCCTGAGGCATAAAAGTTGAGTGCGGTGGTGACTTTGATGGCCACTGGCAAGTAGTGTGGACCTGTTGCTCTGGGCTCCAGGTCTTGCCGCAGCATTGCGCAGATGTCAGTCACAACCTCTCGCGAAAGTCGGAGCCGCCTCTGGCACTGCTGCTCAGTCACGTTGAGGTAGCTGACCCTGTGTCTGTACACCCTGTTTGGGGGGTATCTCCTGCGTCGACGGTCTTCCATGCGCTGACCCCTTCTGGCCTGTGCTGCCTCAGGTGGGTGAGCCGCAGCCTGCCGCTCCTGCTGGTGCTGCTGGTGTTGCTGGTGATGCTGTTGCTGGAGTTGCTCCAGCCTCCTCTGCTGTTGGAGGTCCTCTAATGCCAGGAAGGGAAGGTACCAAAGGCCTCCCATGCTTCTGGCAGATGCCTCCGTTGAGGAGGCGCTGAGTTAGGGTGGTGAGAGGGGCTTCCCAGGAGCTCACACTGGAGAAGTGTGTGAGGCTCCAACTTTCTACAGCTGTACCTAAGCCTTCAAAAAGTTCCCCCAAGCCTTCATCAACAAGGTTCTGCAGCCTGCAAATGCTGCCTGTTTAAATCTCTTCAGTCCTCATTGACCTGCAGCTGCAAGCAAGCAAGCCAACTGTTTTCACGCCAGGTCTCATCAGCGGGGTTCCCCGCAGGCGTGTTTCACGTGGGGAAAGCCCCAAAATCGCAACGGCCCCTCAAAATCTACTTAAACAAGGTAATAATTGGTGATTTGTGTTCCGACGGCCAGTCCCGCCAGCGGCGGGCGGGACTGCAGCAGGTCGCGGAGAAACGGTGGTCCGAAAGTCGGACGGGGCAGGGAATCAGGCGGGGGGGGGGGTCACGACCCGCTTTTTCGGCGATTTTCGGCCCCCGGCTGCCTGGAAAGCCGCCCGACGGCTGGCAGAAAATCGGGGCCTTTGTCTTTTCAGCTTGGAAAGGAGATTCTCTTGTAGAGGTATGCAAGATAAGAAAAAATAAGATGGAAAAGGTGAATCCAGATCGGACAAGAGGGCACAGGCTCAAACTGGTAAAAGGTAAATTTAATATGATCTCAGGTCATTCTGCTTCACACAAAGAGGGATCAACATATGAAACGAATTGCCAGATAAAGTAATGGAGTTGAAAACCTTGGAATCATTTAAGAAACAATTGGATGCTGCAATTTGGGGGATTGCAGGATTGTTTTGGATAGATGAATTAAGATGGCCTTTGTAGAAAACTCCCCAGTAATTTGCCCAAAGGGTGTCTTTGAGATTCGTATGGGAAATACCCTGTAAACTGCCTGAAATGTGTTCAGAATTGAGTTTTAGCTTAAAAGTTACCAACTAATATGGAGTTCAGCTGTTAAACTGAATGCTGGGATGTGGCTGGAAACAAGGTTCTCCGCTAGTCAAACACAGGCTAATCAAGCTATAAAGTTTTTAAGTTAATAACACCACTCACACCGTCCCCGTTTATCCCAGACAGCTGCCTATATTGGGCAAATGCTCCTGACCATTTGTCAGATTCCAAAGGCGCCGCTTAAACTGTATTAAGTGGGCCGGCTATTTCGGGGTCACCTTTCGTCTGCCCCTGTCCACTGCCCTTCGCCCTGCAGCACTGTTTTAATGTACACTAGTAAAAGAGGAATCTAGTTGAGTATCTTTTTTAGAGAACTTGAGACTTTCAACGAACTGTACTCAGCAGATATATTTCCTTCTTTGATTCATCCCCTTATTACCAAGCCCAGTTTTAAAGTTAAAACTAATTTACAGCATCAGTTGGAGCCTGAGACCTGCCTCTATCAAGATCTGGCCTTTGATGGCAGATTCTGCTGTTCAGAAATGAGTCCTGGCAGAAGGTAAACCCAGCTCTGGGATAGGTTGTATGCCAAGGCTGCCCAATTCCACAGTCAGTGTCAGCATCCATTGACACCTGACAGTGCAGCAATACCACAGCCAGACACTGCTCCACTCCAGCTAGCCTGATCCTTCAGTCTTTTACATCACATGCTATACTAGTTATTGCAGGCATACCCAACTCTGTCAAACACTTCACTGAGTAGTGCTGAGATTCTCCTCATAATACAGTGATAGCATTTTCAGAATCACAGTATGCTAGCTGTTGACAAGAGTCTGTACAGAGTGGGGGGGGGTGAAAAGTTATCAGCCTCTAATACCTCTGCAGTACCTAGCCGTCAACTATTAAAGAGTAGACATTTTATAATAAAGAAAGAGTCTGGGTTAAAGAGGTATTAAAACTGCCACCTTTCTCCAATAATTGTGTTTCTTTATATTCTGACAATTTACTATTTTTGAATATTTTAGGGTTAATTCACTGATGTTGTGCTCTCAATTTTGTAGCCCTTTCTCTTATTGTGTTCCCTTCAAGCACAGCTCTCTGTTGGGAGTGTATGATTGGTGAATTTACCTTTTTAAAGTGGCTCCGTGGTATCTTATGCCTGCTAATCAACGTTTTTGTTTATTCTTCTACTTTTTTATTGTTGATAATGCCTGATATAATTTTCTTGCTAAAGTAAAATGCTAAATTTAAACAGTAACATGAGTGACATCTGAATGGGTTCTTCTGAAACCGCATTTGCATCACTTGCTCATTGCCTCACTCCATCTGGTCTCCAATTTGGTATAAGATGTGTCCTTGTACAAGTCGAAAATGGAGAAAAAGATGCTTTACTGGGTGGAATTGGAATGGCTGCTTGAGTCAATGATGTTGAACCTCCACCAAAGGTTGAAAGATAGCACATCCCACAGCGGGAAAAGACAGACTGATATGAGAAAGTAGGAATACACCACTATGTACTATTGGTGGGGGTGTATTTAGTAATTTGAATTTTGCACATACACCCTACCCATTCCATTGACTCCCGCCGCCCATCGCCTTCCTCCTTCCCCAAAGCCAAGCCAAGTGTCTTTGGGACTCCAGCTCTGACACAATCCTCATGGACATGGCCATTTGTTCTACTTCCTGTCCTATGGATCAGCATAAAGAAACAAGGTGACAGTGAACAAATTAAATCCAAATCCCTCCAATTAATTTCCCTGCCAAGGCTGAAGTGATGCTGAAATAAACTTGTACACAATTGTGTATATTGCATCTGCCTTCTGTGACATACATGAAGCTGTGTCGTGGTATTGGTTTCTTGCTTTCTGTCATGGTACATATATGGTCAAAAACCAGGTTCACTCATAAAGAGGCCGCAGCTCATTTTATTACACTATCAGATGTTATTTTCTGGGTAAGGTATACGATAAACATAGAAGAAGATAGGAGCAGGAGTAGGCCATTCGGCCCCTCGAGCCCACTCCGCCATTTAATGAGATCATGGCTGATCATCCAAATTCAGTACCCTGTCCCTGCTTTCTCCCCATATCCCTTGATCCCTTTAGCCTCAAGAAATATATCCAACTCCTTCTTGAATATATTTAATGAATTGGCCTCAACTGCCCTGTGTGGCAGAGAATTCCACAGGTTCACCACTCTCTGGGTGAAGAAATTCCTCCTCATCTCAGTCCTAAATGGCTTACCCCTTATCCTTAGACTGTGACCCCTGGTTCTGGACTCCCCCGCCATCAGGAACATCCTTCCTGCATCTAGTCTGTCTAGTCCTGTTAGAATTTTATAAGTTTCAATGAGATCCCCTCTCATTCTTCTAAACTCTAGCAAATATAAGTCTAATCAACCCAATCTCTCCTCATACGTCATTCCTGCCATCCCAGGTATCAGTCTGGTGAATCTTCGCTGCACTCTCTCCATGGCAAGAACATCCTTCCTCAGATAAGGCGACCAAAACTGCACACAATACTCAAGGTGTGGCCTCACCAAGGCCCTGTACAACTGCAGCAAGACATCCTTGCTTCTGTACTCGAATCCTCTCGCCAGGAAGGCCAACATACCATTTGCCTTCTTAACCGCCTGCTGCACCTGCATGCTTACCTTCAGCGACTGGTGCACAAGGACACCCAGGTCTCGTTGCACTTCCCCTTTTCCTAATCTATTGCCGTTCAGATAATAATCTGTCTTCCTGTTTTTGCCACCGAAGTGGATAACCGCATTTATCCACATTATACTGCATTTGCCATGCATCTGCCCAATCACCCAACCTGTCCAAATCGTACTGGAGTTTCTCTGCATCCTCCTCACAGCACACACGCCCACCCAGCTTTGTGTCATCTGCAAACTTGGAGATATTACATCTAGTTCCCTTGTCTAGATCATTTATATATATTGTGAATAGCTGGGGTCCTAGCACCGATCCCTGCGGTACCCCACTAGTCACTGCCTGCCACTCGGAAAAAGATCCATTTATTCCAATTCTTTGCTTCCTGTCTGCCAACCAGTTCTCTAACCAAGACAGTACCTTACCCCCAATCCCATGTGCTTTAACTTTACACGCTAATCTCTTATGCGGGACCTTATCGAAAGCCTTCTGAAAGTCCAAATACACCACATCCACTGGTTCTCCCTTATCTATTCTACCAGTTACATCCTCAAAAAATTCCAGTAGATTAGTCAAGCATGATTTACCTTTTGTAAATCCATGTTGACTTTGTCTGATCCTGTCACTGTTTTCCAAGTGCTCTGCTATTACATCATTTATAATGGACTCTAGCATTTTCCCCACTACCAATGTCAGGCTTACCGGTCTGTAATTCCCCGTTTTTTTTCTACCACCCTTTTTAAATAGTGGGGTTACATTAGCTATCCTCCAATCCATGGGAACTGTTCCAGAGTCTATAGAATTTTGGAAGATGACCAGCAATGCATCTACAATTTCTAGGGCCACTTCCTTAAGTTCCCTAGGATGTAGATTATCAGGCCCTGGGGATAAGGAGGCGTCAAACCATTCAATTAAAATGCAAGTATCTTATGAGTTTTGTTCGAATACATTTTTCATTGAAAGCTCTTTTTTAATTTCAGAGACTCATAATTAAATTGGCTTTGTCCTGGTCACTTTTTGAAAGGTAATTTTCTGCCTGTCTTGTACAATTGTGTAGTCCATCTGAAGCCATCAAAAAACGATAGGCCACACAAAAGTTAATACTCGGGTATCCTGTGTCTGGTTACCTTTATCATTTTAAAGATCACCTCTTGACTTTCTAAACTCAAGGGACTACAAGCCAAGTTTAAGCAACCTATCCTCATAATTGAACTCATTAAGCCATGATACAATTCTGGTGAATCTGCGCTGTATCTCCTCCAAGGCCAATATATCTTTCCTGAGATTTGGTGCCCAAAACTGAACACAGTATTCCAGATGGGGTCTGGCCAAGACTCTGTACAACTGAACATCACTTCCTCACTTTTGTATTCCAACCCCCTTGAGATATAGGCCAACATTCCAATTACCTTTTGTACTTGTGTACTAGGTTTCTCTTTGCTCCTCCACAGCTTCTAGTCTTTCACCATTTGTTTTTCTCAGATCCAAAGTGGATGCACCCACACGTTACTCATTAAACTCCATGTGCCATAGTTTTGCCCACTCACTTAGTCTGTCTATGTCCCTTTGTAAATTACTGCTCCCATCAGCACAACTTACTATGCCTCTTAATTTAGTGTCATCTTCAAATTTGAAAATACAACTCTCTATTCCTTCATCCACATCATTAATATACATGGTGAAAAGCGGAGGCTCCAGTATAGATCCCTTGGGAAAACCACTTGTTACACCCAACCAATCAGAGAATATTCCCTATGCCCCTACTCTCTGTCTCCTATCTCCCAACCAATTATCAACTCATCTCACAAGATTACCTCCAATTCCGTGTGCTTTCACTTTTGCTAATAATCTCTCATGTGGAACCTTATCAAATGCCTTCTGAAAGTCCATATAGACAACATCCATAGAAACACACTGTTCATGCCAGTGACCTCCTCAAAAATCTCAACTCATCCTAAATAATGGAGTGGCATTTGCTATTTTCCAATCCAAAGGTGCAATTTCTGATTGTAGAGAGCTTTGGAGAATTATGATTAACACATCTGCAATTTCCACATCTATTTCTTTTAATACTCTGGGGTGTAAACCATCAGGTCCTGGAGATTTGTCTATCTTTTCGCCCGTAATTTACGGCCTCCACGGGTGTGTACGAGGTGTTCACACGCCCGTAAGGGCTGCGCAAGTTCTGGGTTTTTGCATGCGAACCGCATGCACCCCTGGGATACGTGGGCCTCTACCTGCAGATACCCAGAGAGGCCCAGGAGCACGAGTCTCCATACCTCCTGGATCACCAGATACGCGGGCATTTTACTTGCAGATCGGGAGGCTTCCGACCGCAAATTCAAGGCCATCATTTTCTGTGAAAACGGATACAAAGTATTAATTTAACAAGTCTGCCATTTCCTTATTGTCCATTATTGCATCACCTGCATCTGTCTTTAATGGGTCCACTTTCCCCTTCATCACTCTCTTTCTCTTAATCTATTTATAAAAACTTGAAGTACAACCTTTAAAAAAGTTCTTACCTCTTCCAGTGAATGATATTTTTCATAATAAGAAGAAAAGCCACGGGGTTGAAATGTCTCATTTCTGTGTTTTTGTTTCTTTATGAGCTGTTGAACGTCCTCAATCATTACCCTAAAAATGATACATGTTCTAGTATTCTGGACAAGCAAACTTGCTGGAAAGTAAGTGAGTAGCCAAAGAAAATTAGCAAAGACACACAGGAGTTAAGTATTAAACTTCAGGGGCCAGAAAGTGTTGTTAGAGCTCCCCTAGTGGTTCAGTTGGTAAATGCAGTGTGTAAACGAACCAAATAGACCAGCTGGGGCAGCAGTGGGAGTGCTAATATTGGAACTCCGCACCCCTGGGTTAGGGAGAAGAAAAACACCCAGGGTTCCCACTTCTGATCGCAATCCAACGACCTCTGCTGGAAGGTGTGTGTTTGTGGATGTGAGGTGAGTACAAATATCATGGCTTGGCTGACCGCTCAGTGTCTAGGCTCACACATGAGGATCAGCTGCAATACCAGAGGGCTTTGCAACACTTCCAGTACTGTATTCTATCTGTGACACCAGCATCATTTTAAAAAAGTGTTTGGCATACCTATACGTGATGGTTGCTGTAGCCAGCTGAGTTTTCACCTCTTCAATATTAGATGCATTGATGTAAAGGTGGATTTCTTTGTTGATTCTGATATCATCGATTGAGCTTGGTTGCCACAGAACAGCCTGCAGACAATGAAATCAGGTCACTATTAATATCTTCGTACAACATATCAAAACCAGCCTTCCCTTAAGTCATTGTTTATAACCAATTTCAAATTAACTAATTTGTATCTGTCAGAACAGATCTCTGGCAGACTGAGTACTGATAAGAACAGGGTAGAATTCCAGTGATGTTCCCCATGAGCGTGACTCCTGTTTGGGGAGCCCCTTGAGACTCAGTGTTATGGAATCCTGCACAATCCTTACACAATATTAAGTTAAAGGTGTCCCACTCTCCATGGCTGTAACCTTCATGGAATGTCAACCAACAAAAAACGCACCCAACATAGAGTCATCCAATATTCCACTGTGTGTTTTATGGCAAAAACAGTCAATTTGCTGATTGAGGCTAGAAAAATTCCAGAGGTGATGTGAGCTCAGAGCAAATGATTAAGAAAGATGGTGTAACGGCATCATACATAATATGAGGACCCTCTCACACATTTACAATGCCCCTATGACTGCTTGGGACTATCTGGGGCAAGAGAATGAGGTCAAGGCCATGATTGGCAGCTGTTGGAGGAAAAACTATTAATGACTTAACAAATAATGTGACATTGCCAGTCAGAGAGATGCAAAGAACACCTGGTCCTGAACTGGAATTAGAATGAACCCAAACACAAGGGAAATTTACACCTTACACACTTATAATCCTTCACTCGAATGAGGAATAACATTCATTTTTCTGTGCAAAGTTCCTTACAGAAATCTTTGATTTGCAGGGCAAGTTGATAAAATTGTTAAAAAGCATATGGGATCTTTGGTTTTATAAATAGAGGCATAGAGTACAAAAGCAAGGAAGTTAAGCTAAACCTTTATAAATCATTGGTTAGGGCTCAGCTGGAGTATTGTGCCAATTCCTGGGCACCACACTTTAGGAAGGAGGTCAGGCATTGGAGAGGGTACAGAAGAGATTTAATAGAATGGTACCAGAGATGAGTGGCTTCAGTTATGTGAAGAGACTAGAGAAATTGGCGTTGCTCTCCTTAGAGCAGAGAAGGTTAAGGGGAAATTTAATAGAAGTGTTCAAAATTATGAAGGGTTTTGAGAGAGTACATAAAGAGTAACTGTTTCCACTGGCAGGAGGGTCGGTAACCAGAGGACACAGATTTAATAAAATTGGCAAAAGAACTAGTGGTGAGATGAGAATTTTGTTTCTACACAGCCAGTTGTTATGATCTAGAATGCACTGCCTGAAAGGATGGTGGAAGCAGATTCAATAATAACTTTCACAAAAGGAATTGGAAGTGGTGGGGGCCTGCAGCTCACTGCCCGAAAGGGTGGTAGAGGCAGAAACCCTCATTGCATTTAAAAAGTACTTGAATATGCACTTGAGGTGCCGTAGTCTACAGAACTATGGACCAAGAGCTGCAAAGTGGGATTAGGCTGGATAGCTCTTTTTAGGCCGGCACAGATGCGATGTGCCAAATGGCCTCCTTCTGTGCCGTAAATTTCTATAATTCTATGATATACTTGAAAAGGAAACATTTGCAGGGCTGTGGGGAAAGAGCAGGGAAGTGGGAATAATTGGATAGCTCTTTCACGATGGGCCGAATGCCCTCCTTCTTTGCTGTATGATTCTATCTGTGAGGCCTCAATACTGGAGCCTTGCAGCCTGCTGAGCTGTAAGAAAACATTGACTAACACCTAAAAAAAAGTTAACCTTTACCTTATATTGGTTGGATATTTGTTTGATAAATTGAATCTCTTCATCCGACTGAGGCTCAATAGTCAAAACCTGGTCTCTAAAAAGCAAACAATATGATGGTGCATTAGTGATGACTTCTGAAGATAATTTACGAACCATTTATAAATGGATGATTTCACACACTCATTTCATATTCAAAGACGAATATTGATCAAATGCTACAAAGATTTATTTGATCCACATAAACAATGTCTGTCGGTTGAAAGAGCAGGAGCATGGTTGAAACCAAAGCAAATTGATGCCAGCTATTTTAATTTCTCCCATGAAAGAGCAATGAGAAAGAATCAAACCCAGCTTTGTGACTGCCATTCCAGTTTGATTGATATGATGTTTGATTACTATCATCTCCGCAAACAACAACAGGCAAATGACACTTAAAAGATTTGAAGTTCAAGTAAGCCTCCCACAGTTACCTTACTTTCCTTGTTGGTGAAGATGCAACTACTACTTCAGTAAAGATACATAACAAACACACTAAAATATAAAATGCCATCTTGGGTGGCACCGGAAATACACAGTGTAGAAAGATTTTATGTGTTCCTTCACTTGACCTGGACTATTGATTCACAGGACCCATAGTATTTGTACTCTAGTTAAAGTTTATACAGACTGGAACCCAGCTTACAAACAAGGTTGTTGCCAGCAGCAGGTGGAGATGGATCGGGGTTGGGGGTGGGGGAGAAGGGGGCACCAGGGTAACAACACTGAGCCCTGTTTTCTCCTGCATTATGTACTGGTGTCATGCAGTATGTGCTCGGAATTTCCAGCCCAAAGTAATCTCCCACCCCCCCCCCCACAATTATCTCGTGCGATTTGACCCTTTCTAGAATCTGCCTGCCGTGTCCCCATACAGTGGATTTTAGTATATTTAAATGAGGGTCAGCGGCACTGCAGTCCTGGGAGTTCCTGGTTTTGCAGTGCACCAGGGTTTAAGTTAGAATATGAAATTAAAGGAACAGCTGTTACCAGGACTGGCATAAGGGAGGAGTTTTGGAATGTGAAGACTGCTAAAAGTTTGAGTCTGAATAAAAGATTATTGCAGCTGGCAATGACTTTTTGTACCTTTTTTCCACTTTAAACTTGGACAGTCTCAAACTTGCATCTGATTGTTATAATGTGATACCGCTCAGGTTTCTTCTGCCCAGCTCCATGAGGGCATCTCAGGAGCAGGTATGGTAATCCCTATGGGCATACCTTTCTATGCCATTATTATGGATGGAGGGTAGGAGAGCGAGGCAGCATTTAACAAGGATCCAACACGGGTCCAAAGAATATACAGGCAGCACAGGTTCAGTGAAGACCGTAGAAAAATATGAAGTCGATGGAAAATAAAAATGGGCATGGTATAGAATGACTAATTCCACCCCCGCAGTCCCTCCTTCCCCCATCCTCCTTCCCTAGTACACACACTGGCTGACACTCGCTATCTGCTCCTACTCGGTCCAGTTGAAACACTCACAGTTTCCCACTGCAGCAACTGGCACATTTGATTAAAGGGTCGCCAACTGGGTCCTCGATTTTCAGCCCTACCTCCGTCAAAGGGATTTCTCAAAGACACGAGACAAGTACGCAAAACATGGCACTTTTCCTGCTTTTTTCCAGTTCTGACGAAAGGTCTTCGACCTGAAACGTTAACTCTGTTTCTCTCTCCACGGATGCTGCCTGGCCTGCTGAGTTTTTCCAGCGTTTTCTGTTGTTACGGCACTTTTAATCATTGCTGGGGATTAAGGCAGGTGTGCAACAGACAGGGAGAGATTCGGTGAGTTCATCTTTTTTTTCCTATTTTATTTCTGGAAGCCTACATCTCCAAACGTCACAACAAAAGTTCAAAGCTACAAATTTTCATTAGCTTTGATCCATCCTGAGCAACACCACAGTGACCACCAATTTTATAAAATTTGCGACAAAATGTTACACAGACCAATAAGAATTAACATGCAAATCTGTGGTAATAGTGCAAACGCTTCCTCTCTGAGACAAGTAACTCCCAGTTAAAAAATTCAACAAAAACAACACCCTAGATGTCATTAATAATCGAAGTCTTTGTTGTGCCTGAATGATTGGGAGAATACTTGCAATCAATTGTAGGAATCAACGGATTCCTATCTAAATCACTGAGGTCGAGGCAGTTCAGTAAATTAACCGAATTTAATTAAACTGGTGAACAAAACAAAAACATGCAGGAGCAACAGCAAACAGGTCTGCACAGTAACTAGTTCCACGAGGTCTGAACTCAGAACCTCCCACCTCTGATGTCATGACGTCATCACGTTTCCCGCCACTCGGGGCACCACGTGACCAACGTGATGACGTCATCGCGTTTCAGGGTTTTTACAGAAAGCTTGTTTACACTCAGCAAACGGACATAGGTGCTGTAACATTGCTTTAAAGACAGTTATTCATTTGTACAGGAGTTCATTGGTGGTTTTACCACATGCGCCCCCCCAGAAGTGTCTTTAATAATCAAAGTCAATCGCCGAGGAGGTTGGACAATCCTGTCGGAGCGACTCCGATATTCCCGGAGAGGAATGGATGGTGCAGGAGGGGAGCTGGGCCGCGAGGCCGATGGGCCAGGCGTAGCGGCCGCGGGTGGTCGCCCATGACGTGGCGGTTGCGCTGTTTCGACTGGCTGGCCGAGGTCCAGGTGTGCAGCCTTGAGGCGGTCCACGGAAATGTAGTCGGGCGTCCCGCCGACGTCTACCAGAAAACTCTTGGCGCCCACCTTCAGTACCCGGAAGGGGCCCGTGTATGGAGGCATGAGGGGACTACGGTGGGCATCGTGCCGTACAAAAACGAATTTAGCCCTCATGAGCGTTGGCGGAACGTGTGACGCAGGCAGTCCATGCTGTGAAGTCGGAATGGGCCGGAAAGCGTGCGCCGTGGCTCGGTGAGCCTTCAGCTGTTCAGTGGCGGACCACAGACGCGTCGGCGATGGGAGAAACTCGCCGGGGACCCTGAGCGGCTGGCCGTAGACCAATTCGGCGGCCGACGCCTGCAGGTCCTCTTTAGGCGCCGTGCGCAACCCGAGCATTACCCATGGCAACTTATCCATCCACGCGGTCCCTTGGAGGGTGGCCCGCAGCGATGCCTTCAGAGAACGATGGAAGCGTTCGCATAACCCATTGGCCTGCGGGTGGTAAGCCGTGGTGCGATGGAGTTTGGCGCCCAATTCTGAAGCCACGGCGTTCCGCAGAGCAGAGGAGAACTGCGGCCCGCGGTCCGATGAAATGTCCGACGGCACGCCGAAACGGGCAACCCAGAACGAAAGAAAAGCCCGGGCGACGTCCGCGGAGGTGGTGGACATCAATGGAATGGCCTCCGGCCATCTGGTGGTACGGTCGACGATTGTCAGCAGATGCATGAACCCTTGTGATGGTGGTAGTGGGCCCACGAGGTCGATATGAACATGATCGAATCGCCGCACCGGTACCTCGAAAATGGCGACAGGAGCTTTAACATGGCGCTGCACCTTCGCTCTCTGGCACACGACACAGGTGTTGGCCCAGTCGCGCACATCTTTTCGCATTCCCCTCCAGACAAACTTGGATGCTAACAACTTCTGTGACGCCCGCACACCCGGGTGGGCGAGGTTGTGCATGATATCGAAGACTTTCCTGCGCCAGGATGACGGAACGATCGGGCGTGGGTCTCCCAGGGAGACATCGCAGAGCAAGGATGTGCTGTCTGAGTGGAAGAGTACGTCCACTGGCCGCAGGCCGGACGAATCGGAACGGAAAGCGTGCGTCTCCGGGTCAGCTGCTTGGTCGACCGCCATTAGTGAATAGTTGAGACCCAGTTGGACGGCCTGGACGGCCGCACGCGAAAGGCAGTCGGCAACCACGTTGTCCTTGCCGGCCACATGACGGATGTCGGTGGTAAACTCGGAGATGAACGTGAGTTGCCGTTGCTGTCGGGCCGACCACGGCTCAGTTGTCTTGGCCATGGCAAATGTCAGGGGCTTGTGATCCACGAAAGCGACGAATTGGTGTCTTTCTAATAAAAAACGAAAGTGGCGGATGGCCAGGAACAACGCCAACAGCTCTCGGTCAAATGTGCTATAGCTACGTTCGTTACTACGTAACTGGCGGCTAAAAAACACCAGCGGTTGCCATGCCCCGTCGACCCATTGCTCTTGCACGGCGCCGACGGCGTAGCCCGACGCATCTGTTGTGAGTGCGATGGTGGCGCCGGGCAGCGGGTGCGCTAACATCATCGCATTGGCGAGGGCCTCCTTCGTGTCCCCAAATGCGCAGTCCATGACCGACGACCAGATCATCGGTTCTTTCCCCGGTTTCCCTCAGAGTGCCTCGTAGAGCGGCCGCATGAGCTGGGCGGCTCGGGGGACAAAGCGATGGTAAAAGTTTACCATGCCGAGGAATTCTTGGAGCGCCTTGACGGATTGCGGCCGTGGGAACGCAGCGACGGCTGCCACTTTCGCCCTGAGTGGCAGTGCCCCTTCCGCGGTGATGCGGTGGCCCAGAAAATCGATCTGCCTCAGACCAAATTGGCACTTGTTTGGGTTAACTATAAGGCCGTGCTCCTGGAGACGACGGAAAAGGACACGCAGGTGACGTAGGTGTTCTTCCTTTGACGCGCTGGCGACGAGGATGTCATTGAGGTATACGAAAAGGAATTTGAGGTCCCGGAGCACCGAATCCATGAGGCGTTGGAATGCCTGCGCCGCATTTTTAAGCCCGAAAGGCATCCGTAAAAATTCAAAGAGGCCAAATGGGGTAATGACCGCCGTTTTCTGGACGTCCTGAGGGTGGACGGGCACCTGGTGGTATCCGCGGACGAGGTCGATCTTGGAGAACCACGACGTGCCGGCCAAATGGGCGGAAAAATCTTGAATATACGGTATTGGGTACCGGTCTGGAGTTGTGACCTCGTTGAGGCGCCGATAATCACCACAGGGCCGCCACCCGCCGCCGGGCTTTGGCACAATGTGTAGCAGGGACGACCAGGGACTGTCAGATCGGCGAACGATGCCCAACCGCTCCATAGTGGCGAATTCCGCCTTCGCGGCCTCGAGTTTACTGGCCTCTAATCGCCGAGCCCGGGCGTAAACCGGGGGGCCGGTTGTCGCGATGTGGTGTTCAACACCGTGTTTGGCGGTCGTCGCAGAGAAAGTGGGTCGAGCGAGCTCTGGAAATTCCTTGAACAGGCGGGCGAACTCGTCGGGCGGCGACTCTGTGCGGGCAACCGCGTGGGTCGCGCCGAGGCCCCGAAAACCGGGGATGGGGGCTCGTGAGGCGGCATGGATCAGGCGGCGATTACGTACGTCAACCAGTAGGTCATGCGTGCAGAAAAAATCGGCACCGAGGATTGCCAGTGGTATCGTGACGGTGATAAACTCCCAGTGGAAGAGTTGGCCGCCGAGACACAATCGGATACGTCACTTCCCGTACGTACGGATGGCGCTGCCATTGGCGGCCTGTAGTGGAGGACCGCGCCGCCCAGATCGGACGTCGAGAACCGAAGCGGGGAGGATGCTGCACTGAGCGCCCGTGTCGCATAAGAAACGCCGGCCCGAAATGGAGTCAGTGATGTACAACAATTTCCCGGAATCACCAACTGTCATTGTGGAGACGAAACCGATCTCGGGACTTCTCTTCCGGTCGCGCAATCGGTGTTGCTGCTTTCTCGGTGCCGGTGGCACGAATTTACGCGGGGGTCGGCAGCATCTGGCTTTCTGACCGAAACGGGCATGGTAGTTGCAAAAGCCGGTCTGTGGAGGTGCCGAGGCGGGGTTCTTGGAGGCGGGGCGCGTCGAGGTGGTGCAATACTGTTGCATCACCGCGTAAATGGTGTCGGCTTCGGCCGCGAGCGTCACACCGTCCATAGCCGTCGACCTGGCCAGGGCTGCTTGTACCTGTTCAGGGAGCTGGCTGAGGAACAGTTCACGAAATATAAAACACTGCGGCTCAGACCCGAGGAGGGTGAGCATGTGGCTCATCAACTCGGAAGGCTTAGCATTGCCTAACCCGGGGAGTGCGAGCAAGCATCGTGCGCGCTCCGTCTTTGTGAGACCGAATCCCGCAGGAGGCGTGCCTTGAGCGTTTCGTACTTGTTCTCCGCGGGCGGGGTCTCCAGCAGGCTGATAATGCGGGAAGCTGTCGAGCTGTCCAGTGCGGAGACCACATACAGGTAACGGGTCTGATCCAGCACTATGTTTCGCAGTTGGAACTGAGCCTCCGCTTGAACGAACCAGGAGGCTGCCTGTTGTTCCCAAAATTGAGGGAGCTTCAAACTCGCTGCATTTACATCCATCTTGTTCTCGAGCTTGTCTCCACGAAAATCGTCCACGAAGCTTCGGGGTCATCAATGTAGGAATCAACGGATTCCTATCTAAATCACTGAGGTCGAGGCAGTTCAGTAAATTAACTGAATTTAATTAAACTGGTGAACAAAACAAAAACATGCAGGAGCAACAGCAAACAGGTCTACACAGTAACTAGTTCCACGAGGTCTGAACTCAGAACCTCCCACCTCTGACGTCATGACGTCATCACGTTTCCCGCCACTCGGGGCACCACGTGACCAACGCGATGACGTCATCGCGTTGTTTCAGGGTTTTTACAGAAAGCTTGTTTACACTCAGCAAACGGACATAGGTGCTGTAACATTGCTTTAAAGACAGTTATTCATTTGTACAGGAGTTCATTGGTGGTTTTACCACACAATATTATAGCTGTTAATTGCTAGATGTTTTTGAACACAGAGGTCTGGCTAATGCTTGCAGAGTTATTTTAGCAGCTGGACGCAAACTAGAGAAATAAAAAAGATTAAAAAAAAATAATAAAACTGTAAATGCTAAAAATCTGCAATGAAGCAGAAAATGCTGCAAATACACAGGTCGCCACCAACATTTGAAAAGGGAGAAGGCAGTCTTGATCTGTGCGCTCTTATTAAAATCTCTGAAGTCCTCCAAGCCTCTCACAAGCTACAGATGGCTCCTGCATTTTCTGGCAATTTCCTGGGATGCCTTCTTGGATTGACTAATTGCATTTTACATTTTTTGGGGGGATTTTTTCACATGCTTGTAAGATTGGTGTCGTTTATAATATTATGACATTTGGTTTGAAGCTGCTAATTTACAAAAGGGATCCAGCTCCAATTTGCCAGGAGTGCTTAGAGGTCTCACTGCTGATTAAAACAGATTTGGAATTCTTAAATTTAGTAAATCTCCAATTTTACAATAATTAATAAAGCAATATAAATTTTGAGTTAAATAAATTTGTTTTCTAAACAGACTGCTAATGGGCGAATTCCCAATCTTGATTAAATGTTAGTAAAGTTGAGTGGGTGTTCTTCAAATGAAGACTAGGCACCCCCCATGAGTTGCAGTTGCCTTTTGTCATTTCTATCCACTGGTGCGCAACTCAAGAGAGGCATTGACAGAGGCCTGGGAGCAGGGTGCCTGCCTGTCCTCTCAGCAAATGCAGGGAGACCTGAAATAGGATGACATCTTTTTATATAGACAGTCAACAAAAACAGCTCAACAACAAATTGAGTCTACATAGCCTTTTAATGTAGAAAAAATATTCCAAGGCACTTCACAGAAGCATAATCAAACAAAATTGGATATTGAGCCTTTTTTTAAATTCGTTCATGGGATGTGGGCGTCGCTGGCAAGACCAGCATTTATTGCTCATCCCTAATTGCCCTTGAGAAGGTGGTGGTGAGCCGCCTTCTTGAACCGCTGCAGTCCGTATGGTGAAGGTACTCCCACAGTGCTGTTAGGTAGGGGGTTCCAGGATTTTGACCCAGCAACGATGAAAGAACGGCGATATACTGCCAAGTCAGGATGGTGTGTGACTTGGAGGGGAACTTGGAGGTGGTGGTGTTCCCATGCGCCTGCTGCCCTTGTAGAAATCGCGGGTTTGTGAGGTGCTGCCAAAGAAGCCTTGGCGAGTTGCTGCAGTGCATCTTGTAGATGGTACACACTGCAGCCATGGTACGCCAGTGGTGGAGGAAGTTAATGTTTAAGGTGGTAGATAGGGTGCCAATCGAGTGACTGCTTTGTCCTGGATGGTCATAGAGTCATAGAGTCATAGAGTTATACAGCACGGATAGAGGCCCTTCGGCCCATCGTGTCCGCGCCGGCCATCAAGCCCTGTCTAATCTAATCCCATATTCCAGCATTTGGTCCGTAGCCTTGTATGCTATGGCATTTCAAGTGCTCATCCAAATGCTTCTTAAATGTTGTGAGGGTTCCTGCCTCCACAACCCTTTCAGGCAGTGAGTTCCAGACTCCAACCACCCTCTGGGTGAAAAAGTTCTTTCTCAAATCCCCTCTAAACCTCCCGCCCTTTACTTTGAATCTATGCCCCTTAGTTATTGACCCCTCTACTAAGGGAAAAAGCTCCTCAGCATCCATCCTATCTATGCCCCTCATAATTTTGTACACCTCAATCATGTCCCCCCTCAGCCTCCTCTGCTCCAAGGAAAACAAACCCAATCTGCCCAGTCTCTCTTCATAGCTGAAGCGCTCCAGCCCTGGTAACATCCTGGTGAACCTCCTCTGCACCCTCTCTAACACGATCACATCCTTCCTGTAGTGTGGCGACCAGAACTGCACACAGTATTCCAGCTGTGGCCTAACCAGTGTTTTATACAGCTCCATCATAACCTCCTTGCTCTTATATTCAATGCCTCGGCTAATGAAGGCAAGTATCCCATATGCCTTTTTTACCACCTTAACCACCTGTTCCGCCGCCTTCAGGGATCTGTGTACTTGCACACCCAGATCCCTCTGACCCTCCGTCTTGCCTAGGGTCTTTCCATTCATTGTGTATTCCCTTGCCTTGTTAGTCCCCCCAAAGTGCATCACCTCGCACTTTTCCGGGTTAAATTCCATTTGCCACTGTTCCGCCCATCTGACCAACCCATCTATATCGTCCTGCAGACTGAGACTACCCTCCTCGCTATTTACCACCCTACCAATTTTTGTATCATCCGCGAACTTACTGATCATACCTTTTACATCCATATCCAAGTCATTAATGTAGACCACAAACAGCAAGGGACCCAGCACCGATCCCTGTGGTACCCCACTGGCCACAGGCTTCTAGTCACAAAAACAACCTTCGACCATCACCCTCTGCCTTCTGCCACTAAGCCAGTTTTGTATCCAATGTGCCAAGGCACCCTGGATTCCATGGGCTCTTACCTTCTTGACCAGTCTCCTGTGCGGGAATTTATCGAAGGCCTTACTGAAATCCATGTATACCACATCCACTGCGTTACCCTCATCCACACACCTAGTCACCCCCTCAAAAAATTCAATCAAATTAGTCAGACATGATCTTCCCTTGACAAAGCCATGTTGACTATCCCTGATTAATCCTTGCCTCACCAAGTGGAGACAAATTTTGTCCCTCAGAATTTTTTCCAATAATTTTCCTACCACTGATGTTAGGCTCACTGGCCTGTAGTTCCCCGGTTTTTCCCTACTACCCTTCTTGAATAATGGTACTACATTAGCGGTTCTCCAGTCGAGCTTCTTGAGTGTTGTTGGAGCTGTACTCATCCAGGCAAGTGGAGAGTATTCCATCACACTCCTTACTTGTGCCTTGTAGGTGGTGGAAAGGCTTTGGGGAGTCAGGAGGTGAGACACTTGCCGCAGAATACCTAGCCTCTGACCTGCTCTTGTTGCCACAGTATTTATGTGGCTGGTCCAGTTAAGTGGTCAATGGTGACCCCCAGGATGTTGATGGTGGGGGATTCGGCGATGGTAATGCTGTTGAATGTCAAGGGGCGGTGGTTAGACTCTAGCATGTTGGAGATACTCATTGCCTGGCACTTCTGTGGCGCAAATGTTACCTGCCACTTATCAGCCCAAGCCTGAATGTCATCCAGGCCTAGTTGCATGGTGATATTAGGAAGGTTGACCAAAAACCTGGACAAAAAGGTTCGCTTTTAATAAGTGCCTTAAAGGAGGTGGAGGCGGAGAGGCTTAAGAAGGGAATTACAGAGTGTGGGGCCTAGGTGAAGTAAGATATGTTACAGAGATGTAATTGGGTAGTTTTTGTGATGAGTATATGGGGTCAGAGGCTCAGCTGACCCATCAAACACAAAATGGAAGTTTGGCCTCCCTCAATTCTGTCTACAACAATCAGTAATACATTAAAAATCTTATGAAGTGATTATTCGGCACGGCATATTTTGACTCCCTCTGCGCATGCGCAGTTGTTTGGTACTGCGCATGCGCACTCAATCCGGTCGCACATGCACAGTACGATATATGAGGAATAACAACAGAAAATGCTGGAAACACTCAGCAGGCCAGGCAGCATCTGTGGAGAGAGAAACAGAGTTAACGTTTCAGGTCTGTGACCCTTCGTCAGAACTGGAAAAGTTAGCGATGTAACAGGTTTTAAGCAGGTGCAAGGGGTAGGGAAAGCAGGGGAGGGGAGGAGGGAAGAAAAGGGACGGTCTGTGCTAGGATGGAAGGCAGAAGAGATCAAATGTTGATATGGGGATGGCAGAATCATCAACAGCTGCCGCCTGAAAAAATGGGGGCAGTGGTTATTGTCTGAAATTGTTGGACTCAATGTTGAGTCCAGAAGGCTGTAAAGTGCCTAATCAAAAGATGAGGTGTTGTTCCTCGAGCTTGCGTTGAGCTTCATTGGAACAGTGTAAGAGTCCAAGGACAGAGAGATCGAAGTGGAGTGGAGAATTAAAGTGACAAACAATTGGAAGCTCGGGGTCACCCTTACGGACTGAACGGAGGTGTTCCGCAAAGAGATAACCCAATCTGCGTTTGGTCTCCCAATGTAGAGGAGACCGCATCGTGAGCAGCGAATACACTATACTAAATTGCAAGAATTACAAGTAAATCGTTGTTTCACCTGGAAGGGGTGTTTGGGGCCCCGGACAGTGGGAAGGGAGGAGGTAAAAGGGCAGGTGTTGCATCTCCTGCGCTTGCACGGGAAGGTGCCATGGGGAGGAGAGGGACTGTTGGGGGTAATTCAGGAGTGGACCAGAGTGTTGCGGAGGGAGTGGTGCCTTCGGAATGCTGAAAGGGGAGGGGAGGGGAAGATGTGTTTGGTGGTGGGATCACGCTGGAGGTGGCGGAAATGGTGGAAGATGATCAGTTGAATGTGGAGGCTGGTGGGGTGAAAGGGGAACCCTATCGTGGTTCTGGGAGGGAGAAGGGGTGAGAGCAGAAGTGCGGGAAATGGAACAGACACGGTTGAGGGCCATGCCAACCATGGTAGAGGGGAATTCTCGGTTGAGGAAAAAGGAAGAAATATCGGAAGCACTGGTATAGAAGGTAGCATCGTCAGAACAGATGCGACGAAGACGGAGAAACTGGGAGAATGGAATAGAGAATGGAAATGATATATGAGGAAGCCGTTAGTGGGGCCGAACCCGGAGCTGCTGCTCAAGCCTGAGCCTGCTACTAGGGCTTTTGGGTTATCTTTCGAAAATCAATGACTATACTGAAGGAGTCTCCAGGACTAGAATATCGCTGTTATTATCTACACAAACATTTTTGCGGCCTTCAGAGAGTGAGGGAATGGGAGGGCGGGAGAGCGAGGGGATGGGAGGGAGGGGAGAGAGGGGATGGGAGGGAGGGGAGAGAGGGGATGGGAGGGAAGGGGAGAGAGGGGATGGGAGGGAGGGGATGGGAGGGAGGGGAGAGAGGGGATGGGAGGGAGGGGGAGAGAGGGGATGGGAGGGAGGGGGAGAGAGGGGATGGGAGGGAGGGGATGGGAGGGAGGGGAAGAGGGGATGGGAGGGAGGGGAGAGAGGGGATAGGAGGGAGTGGGAGAGAGGTGATGGGAGGGAGGGGATGGGAGGGAGGATAGGGAGGGGAATGGGGGGGAGAGAGGGGATGGGAGGGAGAGAGGGGATGGGAGATAGGAAGGGGGATGGGAGTGAGGGGGAGAGGGGATGGAGGGGGAGAGGGGATGGGAGGGAGGGGGAGAGAGGGGATGGGAGGGAGGGGGAGAGAGGGGATGGGAGGGAGGGGGAGAGGGGATGGGAGGGAGGGGAAGAGGGGATGGGAGGGAGGGGAAGAGGGGATGGGAGGGAAAGGGAGAGAGGGGATGGGAGAGGCGAGAGGGGGATGGGAGGGGGGACAGAGGGGATGGGAGGGAGAGAGGGGATGGTGTAGTGTATGTACCTTTAAGAGAGAACTACTTTTACAGCTCCTGTATACTGTAGTACCGGCAGTGACCACACCTGTATATAAGCCTTGAGCATGCCTCTGTACCCCCAGTCTTGAGACTACCCTACTCCAGTAAACACCTGTTGATTGTTAAGTTACAGCATCCGTGTAGTTATTGGAAAACATCATACTCTCAGAATCACGGATCTAACAGTGGCGACGAGTGTCAATTTGAATCTACCTGCAACTCTGCATTTCCCTTCAAGGATTCGCTCCGGGAGGGCGGTGGAAGAAAGTCGAGGCCAGAAGCACGGGCGTCGACCATGAGCAACCACCTAGTCGTCCGGCAGAGAGTGAACATTGCAGGGGAGGCTGTTGAGAGCCGGGCTTGGTTCCCCAGCCACGACGATCCAGCAACAGACTGACAACAGGTACAGCGCAGACCCTTCCCAGACAGCGGCGGCTGGAGCCGACCGATGGCAGAGAAAAAGCCGAGCAGCATCGACGGGGTAAGAGAGAGGGTGAAGCGCACAGGGCGCAGCCGGGGGTTGTAAACCGAGCAGCGTCGAGGAAAAACAAAACAGAGAGAGAGAGGGTAAAGCAGCAGCCGGGTTCAGGACTGAGCGGCGGAAATGGGAAAGGCGCACAGGAAAAATGCGCAGAGCACAGCCAGGGCTCAAGGGCTGAACAGTGTCCGCGGGGAGAAGAAGGGAGAGTGCAGGAGATGCCATTGAGCCGCGAAGAAGAAGGAAGAGTGCGGGAGATGCCATTTTTAGAAGCCGCAGCGGAGAAGAAGGGCGAGCGCAGGAAGAAAGAAAAGAACGGGAGACACCATTTTGTGCCAGCGGAGAAGAAGGGAGAGCGCGGGAGACGCCAATTTTGACAGTTAAATCACACCCAGGGATGCCGAAGAGTGGCAGTATCTCAACGTTCGACAATGAAGTCGAAGATTGGGCGACATATGTGGAACGTATTGAGGTGTACTGCAGGGCGAATGAAGTGCCAGATGCTAGGAAAGCACTGGTTTTGTTAAATTCCATGGGTGCAAAAACTTATGGCTTACTGCAAAACCTAATAACCCCAGAGAAGCCCGTGAATAAGAATTTCGAAAGCATAGTAGAAATCCTACAGGACCACTGAAACCCCACACCGCTACTGATAGCAGAAAGATTTAAGTTCCACAAAAGGAACCAGCATAAAGACGAAAGTAATGCTGAGTACTTAACGGAACTGCGCAAGCTATCGAAACACTGCCAGTTTGGAGTGGGACTAGCAGATACGTTAAGGGACAAGTTTGTGTGTGGGCTTCAAAGTGAAGGAACCCAGAAACGGCTTCTATCAGAAAAGGATCTTACGCTGGACAAGGCTTTCAGCATGGCAGTATCACATGAAGCAGCCGCAAGGGGCGCTGTAGAGATACAACGGAGACCGCAAGAATATGGCACCAATGAAATGTCATATGGAACAGGGAAGTGTTATCGCTGCGGCAGAACAACACACGACCAGAAGGATTGTTGGTTCAAGGACCAAGTGTGCAGACAGTGTGGAAAAGCAGGACACACAGCAAGAGTCTGCAGGTCAGGGAAGAAAACCAATAGCAAGAAATCTCCACAGGAGAAGTACAAAAAGGTACATAAGGTGACGGACAGTAGTTCAGAAGAGCAGAAAAGTGATACAGACTCCGGAAGCAAGGAGCTGGGTTGTCTGAAACTACATAAGGTAACCAAAATGGAGGATCACCAGACTATCTGGGTCACACTCAAGATAGACGGAGTCCAAGTGAAAATGGAATTGGACACAGGATCAGCCCTAACAGTCATAAACCAAAGGGACTACAAGTGGCTATTTTCACATATACCCTTGAAAGCTACAGAGATTGTCTTGAAGACATACACGGGGCAAAAAGTCTACCCCAAAGGAAAAATAAGGGTGAAAGTGATATACAAAGGCCAGGAAATACCTAAAATGGACCTATATGTATTGCCAGATGGAGGACCACCACTACTAGGATGTGAATGGATCCGGAAGATACAATTAGATTGGCATTCCATACAGGCACTGAAGGTTGAGACCAAAAAGGATGATGACGTTACACCTGGACGACTGTCAAAAATGCTATCTGATGCAAAAGAAGTGTTCCAGGAGGGACTCGGAACACTAAAAGGCATAACAGCAATGATTAAAATAGAGGAAAATGCAAGCCCAAAGTTTCTTAAGGCCAGACCAGTGCCTTATGCGATCCGACCAGCCGTCGAAGCAGAGCTGGAAGGGTTGGAACGTTCAGGAGTACTGTCCAAAGTAGACTGGAGCGAGTGGGCTACACCCATCGTTCCTGTAATGAAGAGGTCGTTGAGTAATACGCCTGGGGAACCAAAGAAGGTCCGCATCTGTGGGGATTTTAAGGTGACAGTGAACCCAGTCCTTCACACGGTACAATATCCGCTTCCACGAATTGAGGATACTTTCGCCTCGCTATCTGGAGGTAAGTGCTTCACCAAAATTAATCTAGCCCAGGCGTACTTGCAAATGGAGGTAGAAGAAGCCTCGAAACAATACCTCACGATCAACACTCATAAAGGTCTCTACCAATACAACCGGCTGGTGTTCGGGGTAGCATCGGCTCCGGCTATTTGGCAAAGGGCGATGGATCAAGTCCTGCAAGGGATTCCAGGGACCCAGTGTTATTTGGACGACATCCTGGTCACGGGCAAAAATGACAGTGATCAGCTCACCAACCTGGAGAAGGTGCTCACTAGATTAAAGGAATATGGGCTACGAGCTAATCGCCACAAGTGCGAGTTTTTCCAGAAGCAGATCTCGTATTGTGGCCACGTTATCGATGAAGAGGGGTTACATAAGTCCCCTGAAAAGATTGAGGCAGTAGTCAAGGCTCCAGCACCGGAAAATGTGTCACAACTGAGGTCGTTCCTCGGGCTGGTGAACTACTACCATAAGTTCTTACCAAATTTGTCTACAGTATTACACCCACTGAACACCCTACTGCAAACGGGGGTACCATGGAAGTGGAATGACGAACGTAAACGAGCTTTCCAGAAGTGCAAAGAATTGATCACATCAAAAGAGGTGTTGGCCCATTTCAACCCAGCACTACCAATTCGTTTGGCATGTGATGCATCACCCTATGGTATTGGAGCGGTGCTGTCGCACAAATTCCCAGACGGGTTGGAGAGGCCAGTAGCCTTTGCGTCTCGGTCACTAACCTCAGCCAAACGCAACTACGCCCAGATTGACAGGGAGGCCCTCAGCCTAGTATGGGGAGTAAAAAAATTCAACCACTATCTGCATGGGCAGAAGTTCACCTTGCTGACTGACCACCAACCACTTGTCTCCATCTTTAATCCAAAGAAGGGCGTTCCGGTGATGACTGCACAACGGTTACAAAGATGGTCCCTTTTTCTAGGGGCGAACCAATATGAAATAGAATATAAAGGCACGAAACAGCATGGAAACGCTGATGGGCTATAATGCCTGCCACTGCCTACTGCGGAGGAAGCACCAGCAGTGGACCCTATCGAGATATTTTATTCGTCAATAATTGAACGATTGCCAGTAACTAAAGCGGATATAGAGAAGGAGACCCGCAATGATCCGACACTGTCTTGGGTATATGATTTGACGGTGAGGGAATGGCCAACACATGGTGACTCACTGTTGCCAGCATTCTCATCCAGAAGAGAACAGCTGTCAGTATGCCAGGGGACAGTGATGTGTGGATCCCGAGTGGTGATTCCACCCAAGTTAAGGGAGAGAGTGCTAAATGAGCTTCATGAAGGTCATCTGGGAGGGGTGAAAATGAAAAGCCTTGCTAGGGCTTATGTGTGGTGGCCGGGGATCGATCAACAAATCGAGGATCTAACCAAGAGCTGCTCAGGATGCCAGAAGGTCCAAAATGCACCACCACATGCCCCTCTACACCCATGGGAGTGGCCCTCCTCTCCATGGCAATGGGTGCATATTGATTTTGCTGGTCCATTCATGGACTCAATGTTCTTAATAGCAGTGGATGCTCACTCGAAATGGCCTGAGGTGATAAAAATGTCCTCAACCACTACAGAGAAAACGATTGCAGTCCTACGGACCATATTTGCCAGGAACGGCTTGCCAGAGCAGATTTGCTCTGATAATGGACCACAGTTTGTGTCCGAAGAGTTTCGGAAATTTATGAGAAGGAATGGGGTAAGGCATTACACCTCCGCCCCGTATCATCCAGCCACAAATGGATTGGCTGAGAGGTTCGTACAAACCTTTAAAAAGGCGATAAAGGCCATGTGCGATGATGAAATTCCACTACAGCATAAGGTGGACAATTTCCTATTAGCCTACAGAAATGCGACACATGCAGTTACCAACCAGACCCCGGCCATGATGTTCTTTAACCGAAGGTTGAGACCTCGTCTGGATTTGCTCAGACCAAATGTGCGAAGAAATGTTGAGGATAAACAATTCCAGCACATTAATGAGAAGCCGACAAGGAGCTTCAATGTAGGACAACCAGTCTTGGCCCGTGACTACCGAACAGAGAAATGGCAACCCGGAACGATATGCACAAGGTAGGGGCCATTAATGTACACCGTGGATGTCGGGGAGAACATTGTGAGACGCCACGTCGATCAGATCTTAGCGTCACAGGAACGAGTCAACCCCATGTCTCGCGTACCTGGGGATGAACCCGACATACCGGTAGCATCTACCTCAGAACCAGTAGCAGTGGAAACTGATGAACTAACCGACGAAAAGGGGCCAGAATCGCCTCCGCACCAAGAACAAGAACCTCAGGAAAGGCGCTATCCAGAAAGGATCAGGAAGCCGCCCCAAAGACTGAATCTATAAATGGACTATTTTTGTTTAATGTGCATGTTAAAGTGTTAATTGTTATCTGAATATTATGGGTACTGCTAATCTAAAAGGGGAGGAATTGTAGTGTATGTACCTTTAAGAGAGAACTACTTTTACAGCTCCTGTATACTGTAGTACCGGCAGTGACCACACCTGTATATAAGCCTTGAGCATGCCTCTGTACCCCCAGTCTTGAGACTACCCTACTCCAGTAAACACCTGTTGATTGTTAAGTTACAGCATCCGTGTAGTTATTGGAAAACATCATACTCTCAGAATCACGGATCTAACAGATGGGAGGGAGGGGATGGGAGGGAAAGGGATGGGGGAAAAGGGAGTGAGAGGGGCTGGGAGAGAAGGGCTGGGAAAGCGAGAGAAAGGGGATGGGAGGGAGGGGGAGAGAGGGGGATGGGAGAGAAGGGGATGGGAGGGAGGGGGAGAGAGGGGGATGGGAGAGGGGGGATGGGAGGGAGGGAGAGAGAGGGGGATGGGTGGGAGGGGGAGAGAGGGGGATGGGAGGGGAGGAGAGAGAGGGAATGGGAGGGCGGGAGAGAGAGGGGATGGGAGGGAGAGGGGATGGGAGAGAGGGAGGGGATGGGAGGGAGGGGGAGAGAGGGGGATGGGAAGGGAGGAGAGAGGGAATGGGAGGGCAGGAAAGAGGGGATGGGAGGGAGGGGGAAAGCGGATCGGAGGGAGGGGATGGGAGGGAGTTGGAGGGAGGGGATGGGAGGGAGGGGGAGAGAGGGGATGGGAGGGAGGGGGAGAGAAGGGATGGGAGGGAGTGGGAGAGGGGATGGGAGGGAGGGAGAGAGAGGCGATGTGAAGGACGGGTAGAGGGGATGGGACGGAGGGGATGGGAGGGAAAGGGAGGGGATGGGAGGGGGGAGAGGGGATTAGAGGGAGGGAGAGAGAGGGGATGGGAGGGAAAGGGAGAGGGGATGGGAGGTCGAGCAGCGGGAGCAGCGGCTGTGGTAGAAAAAAAAGGTTGGTGATTTTCAGGCCCAGTCGAGCAGCGGGAGCGGCGGACCTGCGAAGGAACAGCGGCTGTGAGAGAAAATAAAGCTCGGTGATTTTCAGGCCCAGTCGAGCAGCGGGAGCGGCGGCAGAATTCGAGAGTGACGTCACAGTACAGAAAGTGACGCCGGCGCAGGGGAAGAAGCTGATTGGTGAGTAGTGGGTGAGTGCTTTTTTTCTTCAATTTTAAGTTTATTTCTTTTAAGGTAGTTCATAGTTAAGGTAGTTCGGAAGAGCGAGAATCCGAGAGTTTAAATTTGTGGTAAGAGTTTTTTAATTACAAGTATGGCAGGGGACCTCAGTCCCGTGCGTTGCACGGCTTGCAACATGTGGGAATTCCTAGACTCTTCTTGCAGTCAGGATGACCACATGCGCAGTAAGAGCCAAAGGTTCGGCCAACTTGAGATCCGGTTTTCGGAGCTCGTGCGTCAGCTGGAGGCACTGCGGTGTATATGCGAGGCTGAGAGTTACATGGATAACACGTTTTTAGACGTGGTCACCCCGCAGCTTAAGAAAGTGCAGTCAGAGAGGGAATGGGTGACTATCAGTCAGAAGAAGAAGGGCAGGCAGGTAGTCAGGAAAGCCCCAGAGTGCATCTCACTCAACAACCGTTTTTCTGTGTTGGAAAACGGTGAAAGTGACGGTTCCTCTGGGGTGTGCAGCCAGAGCCAAGTTCACAGCACTGTGGGTGGCTCAGCTGCACAAGCGGGAGGAGTAAGAGTGGAAGGGCAATAGTGGTAGGAGACTCAATAGTGAGGGGTGCAGACAGGCGTTTCTGTGGCTGCAGACGTGACTCCAGGATGGTATGTTGCCTCCCTGGTGCCAGGGTCAAGGATGTCACTGAACGGCTGCAGGGCATTCTGAAGTGGGAGGGCGAACAGTCAGAGGTCGTGGTTCACATTGGTACCAATGACATAGGTAGAAAGAGGGATGAGGCCCTGCAACAAGAATTTAGGGAACTAGGTAGCAGATTAAAAAGCAGGACCTCAAAGGTTGTAATCTCTGGATTACTCCCGGTGCCACGTGCTAGTGAGTATAGGAATAGGAGGATAGAGCAGATGAATGCATGGCTAAAGAGTTGGTGCAGGAGGGAGGGCTTTAGTTTCCTGGATCACTGGGTCTGTTTCTGGGGAAGGTGGGACCTGTACAAGTCAGACGGGTTGCACCTGAACAGGAACTTGACCAACATCCTTGCGGGGAGGTTTGCTAGTGCTGTTGGGGGGATTTAAACTAACTTGGCAGGGGGATGGGATACGGAGTGGAGCTATAATAGTGGGTGATGCACAGCCAAATATAGAGGAAAAAACAAGTCAGCCTGGAAAGCAGAGCAAATATGTAAAGGCACAAGGGAGTATGGCAAGGCTGGATGGCATTTATTTTAATGCAAGGAGTCTTACAAGTAAGGCAGATGAATTGAAGGTGTTGATAAACACATGGGAGTATGATATTGTTGCTATCACAGAAACATGGTTGAGGGAGGGGCAGGACTGGCAGCTCAATATTCCGGGGTATAGAATCTTCAGGCGAGACAGAGGGGGTGTAAAAGAGGAGGGGGTGTTGTAATATTAATCAAGGAGTCAATTACTGCAGTAAGGAGGGATGATATCTTAGCAGGTTCCTCTAATGAGGCCATATGGGTAGAACTTAAAAACAAAAAGGGGGCAAGCACTTTGCTGGGAGTGTACTATAGGCCCCCAAACAGTTAGGGGGAGATAGAGAAACAGATATGTAGGCAAATCTCAGAGAAGTGTAGAAATAATAAGGTAATAATAGATGGGGATTTCAACTTCCCCCATATTAACTGGGATAGTCAGAGTGTTAGAAGGTGCGGAATTCTTAAAGTGCATCCAGGAGAGCTTTTTGAGCCAGCATGTAGAAAGTCCTACGAGAGAAGGGGTGGTATTACACCTAATTCTAGGGAATGTAGCTGGGCAAGTGGTAGAACTGTCAGTAGGAGAGCATTTTGGTGACAGTGACCATAATTCGGTGAGATTTAAGGTAGTCATGGAAAAGGACAAAGATGGACCGGAAATAAAGGTTCTAAATTGGGGGAAGGCCGATTTTAATATGATAAGGCAGGATCTGGTCAAAGTGGACTGGGATCAGCTACTTGTAGGAAAATCCACATCAGAGCAGTGGGAGTCTTTCAGAAAGGAAATAGAGAGAGTACAGCGCCAACATGTTCCCGTAAAGGTCAAAGGTGGGACCAACAAGTCCAGGGAACCCTGGATGTCAAGGGATATACAAGAATGGATTAGGAGTAAAAGGGAGGCTTTTGGCAGATACAAAGGACTAAAAACAATGGAAGCCCTAGAGGAGAATAGAAAGTGCAGGGGGGTACTTAAAAAAGAAATTAGGAGAGCGAAGAGGGGCATGAAAAAACACTGGCGGGCAAAATAAAGGAAAATCCCAAGGTGTTTTATAAGTATATTAAGGGCAAGAGGATAACCAGGGAAGAGTAGGGCCCATTAGGGACCAAAGTGGCAATCTGTGTGTAGAGCCGGAAGATGTAGGTGAGGTTTTAAATGAATATTTTGCACCTGTGTTCACTATGGAGAAGGATGATGTGGGCATAGAAATCAGGCAGCGGGATTGTGATATACTTGAACATATTAGCATCGAGAGGGAAGGAGGTACTAGCGGTTTTAGCGGGCTTAAAAGTGGATATATCCCGAGGCCCAGACGAGATGTATCCCAGGCTGCAGTGTGAGGCAAAGGAGGAGATTGCAGGGGCTCTGACACAAATTTTCAGAATCTCTGGCCACAGGGGAGGTGCCAGAGGACAGCTAACATAGTACTGTACCATTATTCAAGAAGGTTAGTAGGGATAAACCAGGGAATTACAGGCCAGTGAGCCTAACATCAGTGGTAGGGAAATTATTGGAAAAAATTCTGAGGGACAGAATTAGTCTCCACTTGGAGAGGCAAGGATTAATCAAGGATAGTCAGCATGGCTTTGTCAGGGGGAGATCCTGTCTAACCAATTTGATTGCATTTTTCGAGGGGGTGACTAGGTGTGTGGGTGAGGGTAGTGCAGTTGATGTAATCTACTTGGACTTCAGTAAGGCTTTTGACAAAGACCTGCATGGGAGACTGGTCAAGAAGGTAAGAGCCCATGGGATCCAGGGCAATTTGGCACATTGGATCCAAAATTGGCTTAGTGGCAGGAGGCAGAGGGTGATGATCGAAGGTTGTTTTTGTGACTGGAAGCCTGTGTCCAGTGGTGTACCACAGGGATCGGTGCTGGGCCCCTTGCTGTTTGTAGTGTACATTAATGATTTAGATATGAATGTAGGAGGTATGATCAGTAAGTTCGCAGATGACACGAAAATTGGTGGAATGGTAAATAGCGAGGAGGGAAGCCTCAGGCTACAGGACAATATAGATGGGTTGGTCAGATGGGCAGAACAGTGGCAAATGGAATTTAACCTTGAAAAGTGTGAGGTGATGCATTTTGGGTGGACTAACAAGGCAAGGGAATACACAATGAATGGTAGGACCCTAGGAAGGACAGAGGATCAGAGGGACCTTGGTGTGCATGTACATAGATCCCTGAAGGCAGCAGGACAGGTAGATAAGGTGGTTAAGAAGGCATATGGGATACTTGTGCTATGAGGAGGATGCAGAGAAACTCCAGTATGATTTGGACAGGTTGGGTGATTGGGCAGATGCATGGTAGATGCAGTATAATGTGGATAAATGCGAGGTTATCCACTTTGGTGTCAAAAACAGGAAGGCAGATTATTATCTGAACGGCAATAGATTGGGAAAAGGGGAAGTGCAACGAGACCTGGGTGTCCTTGTGCACCAGTCGCTGAAGGTAAGCATGCAGGTGCAGCAGGCGGTTAAGAAGGTAAATGGTATGTTGGGCTTCATAGCAAGAGGATTCGAGTACAGGAGCAAGGATATCTTGCTGCAGTTGTATAGGGCCTTGGTGAGACCACACCTTGAGTATTGTGTGCAGTTTTGGTCGCCTTATCTGAGGAAGGATGTTCTTGCCATGGAGGGAGTGCAGTGAAGATTCACCAGACTGATACCTGGGATGGCAGGAATGACGTATGAAGAGAGATTGGGTTGATTGGGCTTGAATTCGCTAGTGTTTAGACGAATAAGTGGGAATCTCATTGAAACTTATAAAATTCTAACAGGACTAGACAGACTAGATGCAGGAAGGATGTTCACGATGGCGGAGGAGTCCAGAACCAGGGGACACAGTCTAAGGATAAGGGGTAAGCCATTTAGGACTGAGATGAGGAGGAATTTCTTCACCCAGAGAGTGGTGAACCTATGGAATTCTCTACCACAGAAGGCAGTTGAGGCCAATTCATTAAATATATTCAAGAAGGAGTTAGATATATTTCTTAAGGCTAAAGGGATCAAGGGATATGGGGAGAAAGCAGGGACAGGGTACTGAATTTGGATGATCAGCCATGATCTCATTAAATGGCGGAACAGGCTTGAGGGGCTGAATGGCCTACTCCTGCTCCTATCTTCTATGTTTCTATGTTTCTATTAGCCGAGGCATAGAATATGCAAGCAGGTTGGTTATGATGGAGCTGTACAAAATGCTAGTTAGGCCACAGCTGGAATACTGCGGCAGTTCTGGTCGCCACACTGCAGGAAGGATGTGATTGCATTAGAGAGTGTGCAGAGGAGATTCACCAGGATGTTACCTGGGCTGGAGCGTTTCAGCTATGAAGAGAGACTGGACAGGCTGGGGTTGTTTTCCTTAGAGCAGAGAAGGCTGAGGGGGGACCTGATTGAGGTGTACAGAATTATGAGGGGCATAGATAGGGTAGATAGAAAGGAACTTTTCCCCTTAGTAGAGGGGTCAATAACCAGGGGGCTTAGTTTCAAGGTAAGGGGCAGGAGGTTTAGAGGGGATTTGAAGAAAAACCTTTTCACCCAGAGGGTGGTTGGAATCAGGAACTCACTACCTGAAAGGATGGTAGAGGCAGGAACCCTCACAACATTCAAGAAGCATTTAGATGAGCACTTGAAACGCCATAGCATACAAGGCTATGGACCAAGTGCTGGAAAATGGGATTAGAATAGATAGGGCTTGATGGCCGGCGCAGACACGATGGGCCGAAGGGCCTCTTTCTGTGCTGTATAACTCTATGGCCTAGAAATTCGGTGGAGGCCCAAACGGGGCGCCAAGCTCGCCTGGGTGCCGGAATTACTGCTGCGATCGGAGCCGTTGCGCCCGCCGGAAATTCAGCTTGAGCGCCCCAAGAGGGATGCGGGGCGCTGCTCAAGGCGCCCCGCGTCCCTCTTGGGGCGCTGAAACTGCATATCGCAGCGCAACGTGCCGCAGCGCCACACGCTGCAGCACGGCGCGCTGCGGTACTGCAGGCCTTCCTCCCCTTCTTAAGGGGGAGGGGCCTGCACCAGCACGATGACCGATTGCGAGTGCCGGCAAAAGAGCCCGGCACCGAGGAGAAGTGCCGGGCTCTCGGGACACAGCCGGCACTGCCTGGGGGGCGGGGGATCAGGAGGCCGGGGACGGAGGTGCTGGCAGGTGGCCACCGGAAAAATGGCCGCCCCGCAGCTCCACCTTAATTTGCGCCACTACCGCCACAGGTAGGCCCCGTGAACCGGGCGCGATTTGCGAATGGCGTTACAGAGGCGGGCGCTACCAAATATCGCGATCGGGGCGGTAGTGGGGCGCTGCGCACACTGATGACGTCATTGGTGGTGGCGCAGCGCTACAGGCTAACGCTGCCATTAGCGCCCCGCTAAATATTGCAGGAGGCGTGGCCAGTGGCGCTAAAGCCACTGAGTGCCCTCTTTAGGCGCTAACTGGTGGCGCAGCCCACCGAATTTCTAGGCCTATGACTCTATGGGCAGGATTTAAATTGGGCCGTGGAGTCGTGATTGGAGGCGTGTGGGGGGTTAAAATCCCGAAATCAGGAGTCCCGACCCCATCTCGCACCCAACCCACCTCTATGCCAGTTTCAAAGGAGGCAGATACCCACCCCGCACAAGGACCCGCCTACCCGAGGCGGGAAGGGATTAGTGCCAATTAACTGCCTCTTAACAGGTAGTTAACAGGCAGTTTTTAGCCTAATCCCTATTTTTAATGCTGAAGTGTGAGATTCCCAACAGCTCCAAACCACGCCAAGTTTGTGAGGTGGGCCGTCGGGTTGAAGGACTTGGAGGGGTCGAGGTGTCGGTGTTCAGGTGAGTGATGTGTGCATGAGTGCAAAGGTAAGTGTGTTTGGCGTGTCTAAAGTGTTTAAAGAAGTTTGAATTACCTTTTCTTACCTTTTCAGCCTTCCTTCCTTTAGGTCTCGGGAGTCCCTCATCTCACCGGCACAGAAAGCAGAATGGCTGCGAACTGTCAAAAGTGACAGCCTTCAGCTTTTGTGCAGGAGAGATTTCTAACTGAGCCTGTGGAGAAGGACTCAGGTTAGAAGTAAGACTGTCAGTATTTGACAGCTTCAAACAGCTGTGAAATGCTAATATTTCATCTGTCAAAACCTTTTGACATTGAAATTTCAGTCTGTGACGTCACCTGTTGCCAGGTGGCCCTTAATTGGCCTGCTGAGCCCGCTGGGCGGGCTCAACAAGGTCAATCAAGTCAAAATCGCGTGGATTGGCCAAATCTCGATGGAGGCAGGACTACAAACACGAAAGTTGTAGTCCCGCCTCCTACCCGACGCCTGAATGAAAATCCAGCCCTATGACTTTATGAGAGAGGGGGAGAGAGGGGATAGGAGGGAGGGGAGGAGAGGGGGATGGAAGGGGGGAAGAGAGAGGGAATGGGAGGGGGAAGAGAGAGGGAATGGGAGGGGGAAGAGAGAGGGAATGGGAGGAGGAAGAGAGAGGGAATGGGAGGGGGAAGAGAGAGGGAATGGGAGGGGGAAGAGAGAGGGAATAGGAGGGGGAAGAGAGAGGGAATGGGAGGGGGAAGAGAGAGGGAATGTGTAGTGATTATTCTTGTTTTATAAGAAGCATTGTAATTGGTTGCCTGTTTTCCTGCCTTGAGATATATACTGTAAACTTATTGGTTAGTTGATTCCATGTGACCTGTGGTGGCCATCTTAAATTCAGTTCTCTACAGTTTGGTTGAGACTGGGTGCTTAACATGTACTGCTGGTTTTTTAAGGTTAATAAAGCCTAGCTTTTGAAAGGCAAGCTACTCTTTATTTCAATTTATTAACCTTTTGCTATAATGGAATGATATCTTCGACCGGAACGATTTAATGCTGACCCTAATTCTGCAGGAGTGGATGATCAATGGAAACATTGGTATCGTACATTAAAAAACGTTTTGGGCGTGTTGGATCAGGAATCTCTGAATAAGTTGGATATACTAATCAACTACATTGCTCCGGATGTGTATAAATATATTTTGGACTGTGAAACTTATGAATTGGCTATTGCTACGTTGGAAAAATTTTTGTTAAACTCAAAAATGAGGTATTTGCACATCACCTTTTATCTGCCCGTAGGCAGCAGGCGGGAGAATCCTTGGATGCTTATTTACAAGCACTCCGGCGCCTTGGTGCTAACTGTAATTATAAGACCGTGTCTGCAGAAGAACATAAGGAAGAGTCGGTACGGGATGCATTTATTAATGGATTACTGCCTAGATCAATTCGTCAGCGGATATTAGAAAATAAGACCTTGGATCTTAAGAGTGCTTTTGAGCAAGCCTCTACATTGGATTTGGCTCAGAGAAGTTCGGATTCTTATGCTCTTTTTGATCGGCCTGCGACCGTGGTTTCGGCAGTTCCGGATGAAAGGGAGTCACGTGGATTTAATAGGAGTGGTTTACTAGATTCCGAAACAGTTTCTACTTCGGCAGCTGTTGCCTCTAGGATTCAGAAGTGTTATTTTTGCGGGAACGCCCGGCACCCCCGTCTGAAGTGCCCTGCCCGGGAGGCTGTGTGTAGTAAATGCGGCAAGGGAGGTCATTATGCACGTGTTTGCAAATCGGTTGCCTCCTCTGCGACCATTCAGCCTTTAGATAGGGCGTTTATTGCATCAGTTTCTGCCGCCTTTTCTCATGGCCTAAACAAAGCTATAGTTATGGCCCAAGTTAATGGGTTAGAAGTGAAGGCCCTTATAGATACGGGCAGTACTGAGAGCTTTATAAGTCTTCAGTTTGTGAGGGAGAAGCGTTTGAAAATTTCGCCTGTTTCCTATCAGGTGTGTATGGCTCAGATGACTCTCACCTCACAAGTAGCTGGTTGTTGCCTTGTGAAATTAATTCTCCTAGGTAATACGTATACTGATATACGCCTATCCGTTCTGCCTAATCTCTGTGCGGACATTTTGATTGGTCATGATGTGCTTCAATTACATGAGTCCCTCAGTCTTTCTTTCGGAGGAACTAAGCCACCTTTGTCTATTTGTGGATTAACTTCTTTATTCATTTCTCCATTATCACTTATTTCCAATTTGATGCCGGATTGTAAGCCAATTGCTACCAAGTCAAGAAGGTATAGCAGTCAGGATAAAGAATTTATTAATTCTGAAGTTCAACGTCTTTTATCGGAAGGAATCATTGAACCTAGTTTTTCGCCCTGGCGGGCACAGGTAGTTGTCACCACTAATGAGAGACATAAGAAGCGAATGGTGATAGACTACTCTCAAACTATTAACAGGTATACTCAATTAGATGCGTACCCCCTGCCTAAGATTGATGAGCTTATCAATAAAGTATCTCAATATAAGGTTTTTAGCACTATTGACCTAAAGAGTGCTTATCATCAGATTCCTATCGCTAAGAGGGACAAACCATATACGGCCTTTGAAGCTGGCGGAAAGCTGTACCAGTTTTGCCGAGTACCATTCGGTGTTACTAACGGTGTCGCCTGTTTTCAATGGGCAATGGATGCTTTTATAAGTGATAACTCTCTCTCTGACACCTTCTCATATTTAGATGACATCACAGTGTGTGGCAAATCAAGGGTGGAGCACGATTTTAATCTAGAAAGATTCCTTCAAGTTGCGGAAAAAGTTGGCTTAACTTTCAATAAAGAGAAGTGTATCTTTTCGACCACCGAGGTAAATTTACTGGGGTATATTATCTCGGGAAACAAGATTAAACCAGATCCAGAACGGCTGCGACCACTGATTGAGTTACCTTGCCCTACTAATTCTAAGGCCTTGCAACGAGTTGTTGGACTGTTTTCTTATTATTTTAATTGGATTGCAAACTTCTCGCAGAAGATCCGGCCCCTTATTCGGGTTATGACATATCCTCTATCATGGGAGGCCAGGATGTGTTTTGATAATCTTAAAAAGGATATCCTTGGAGCAGTTGTGCATTCTATTGATGAGCAGGTTCCCTTTGTGATTGAGACGGACGCTTCCAATTTTGCAATTGGGGCTACCCTGAACCAAAATGGAAGACCTGTGGCCTTTTTCTCATGTACTCTGAGCAATAGTGAGCAGAGACATTCATCAATAGAGAAAGAGGCGTACGCAATAGTAGAAGCACTGCGTAAATGGACACATTATTTATCTGGGCGACATTTTACGTTAGTAACTGACCAAAAATCTGTGTCCTTCATGTTTGATGTCAAACATTTCGGAAAGATTAAGAATGATAAAATAATGAGGTGGAGGATCGAGTTGGCATGCTACCATTTCGATATAGTCTATCGTCCGGGGAAGGATAATGTTGCCGCTGATGCGCTGTCGAGGGCTTATTGTTCTGTGCTTCACAGAGATACGCTTATTAATCTTCATAATGCTTTGTGCCATCCTGGTGTTACGAGGATGATACACTTCGTACGCAGTAAGAATTTGCCCTTTTCAGTTGAAGACGTCAAGCGGATGACTTCGTCATGCTCTGTCTGCGCCCGGTGTAAACCGAATTTCTTTAAGCCTCAACGAGCTCATCTTATAAAGGCTACTTCTCCCTTTGAACGCCTGAGCGTTGATTTTAAGGGGCCTCTTCCTTCAATGACTCAGAATCAATATATATTTACTGTTGTGGATGAGTTTTCAAGGTTCCCTTTTGCTTTTCCTTGTGCAGATGTATCAGCTGCTACAGTTATTAAATGTCTGACTCAACTTTTTGTCATCTTTGGGATGCCTGCGTATATCCATTCGGATCAGGGAAGTTCTTTTATGTCTTCCCAGTTGAAGGAATACCTCCAGAGTCGGGGAATTTCTACTAGCAGAACTACCCCGTATAATCCCCAGGGTAATGGACAGTGCGAACGATACAATGGGGTGATCTGGAAGGCAGTTATGTTGGCTTTGACATCCCGGAACCTTAAGAATACACAGTGGGAAATGGTACTGCCTGATGCCCTGCATTCCATTAGATCATTGCTTTCAACGGCTACTAATGTGACTCCCCATGAAAGGCTTGTGGTAAACCACCGTTATTGTTGCTCACTGTTGTTGTTGTTGTTGCACACTGTTGTATCTATGCATGTCTCAGCTGGCTCCGCCCCTGGCTCCACCCACACGCCCAGGTATAAAGGTGACTGCTCTGCAGCCCCCTGCTTTCTTGGAAACCAGTCAACCACGAGAGGCATGCTCTGTTCTTTGTTAATAAAAGCCTTTTAGTTACTCTCCTAACTCTCCGTCTGTTATGAGCAATTAATAGCACTTCAATTTTATTAACAAAAACAAAATGTCAGCACCAAACGCTGAGCAGCAGGCGCTGCAGCAAATGACGGCACCAAACGCTGAGCAGCAGGCGCTGCTGCATGCCCTCAGACCAACATGCCTGGACCTAGACCCTCAAGAGACGGGTTCGTCTACCAAGTTCGCACAATGGCTGCGTTGCTTCGAAGCATACCTGGAAGCCTCAGCCGTGACACTAGATGGAAACAACCTAAAAATCCTGGCCTCCAAGGTGGGCCACCAAGTCTACACGCTCATCCAGGACGCGACTACCTACGCGGCGGCTATCGATCTGCTAAAAGGACAATACACACGCCCGGTAAATACGGTTTATGCCAGACACCTCCTGAGATCCCGCAAACAGCAGTCCGGGGAATCGGTGGAGGCATTCCTACGGGCACTACAGATACTCGGCCGAGCCTGCGATTGTAAAGAGGTATCGGCCGCGACACACATGGAGGGACTTATCCGAGATGCTTTCGTTGCGGGCCTCAAGTCCGACTACTCCCGGCAGAGACTGTTGGAGAAGGGCGAAATCGACCTGAAGAAGGCAGTGTCCCTCGCGCTCTCGCTAGACGCGGCCCACCGGAATATGGACCCATTCTCCCCTAACCGCTCCGCACCGTGGACGCCGCAACCTTGGGTCATGGGACTGCCACCCCCGGCACCAACTGCTGCAGCGATGTCCAAGGGCCTGAAATGTTACTTTTGTGGCCAGGCAAAACACCCCAGAGCACGCTGCCCGGCGAAAAACGCTACCTGCTCTGGCTGCGGGAAGAAAGGACACTACGTCAGCGCCTGCAAAGGTAAAACCGCTAATGCCAGCAGTGCCGCGTGTGAACCGTGGGGGCAGCCATCTTGTCCGCCATCTTGGACACCTCCAGCTGCGTGGGGATCAGGATCATGGGCGCAGCCATTTTGTCCGCCATCTTGGACGCCTCCAACTCCAATCGCGGGTGACCCGGACTCAACCACCGCCTTGTCTGACGACCACAGTGGCTCGCTCGACCATACGCTGGCCTCCGTGACGCTGGACCAATCTCTCCCTCACCAACTGTCCAAGTCCATGATGGACATTACGGTAAACGGCCGCGCCACTACCTGCCTTTTCGACAGCGGGAGCACGGAGAGCTTTATCCACCCCGACACGGTGTGCAGTTACTCTCTCCCGGTCCTGCCAACGCGCCATCGGATCTCTATGGCTTCCAAATCCCATTCAGCAGACGTCGGTGGCTACTGTGTAGTGACCCTTTCAGTAAGGGGCACAGAATACAAAAATTTTAAACTTCTTGTCCTGCCCCATCTCTGCGCTGCCGTTCTACTGGGGTTGGATTTTCAGTGCCACCTTAAAAGTGTCACATTAGCGTACGGCGGACCCCTCCCCCCACTCACAGTCTGCAGCCAGCAGCTTTTAAATCGCCCGCCGCGCACCATTTGCAGCCTCTCCACGCTTAAAGTCTACCCCCCCCTTGTTCGCTAACCTCACCCGCGACTGTAAGCCCATCGCTACCAAAAGCAGGCGGTACAGTGCCGGGGATAGGAGCTTCATTAAATCCGAAGTAGCAAGACTCCTGAAGGAAGGGATTATTGAGGGTAGCACTAGCCCATGGCGAGCACAAGTGGTGGTAGTGAAGACTGGCGAAAAACAGCACCTAGTAATTGACTACAGCCAGACGATCAATCGCTACACCCAGTTAGATGCATACCCACTCCCCCGCATATCTGACACGGTCAATCAGATAGCACAATACCGGGTGTTCTCGACGATTGATCTGAAGTCGGCATACCACCACAGAATCACAGAATCACAGAAACCCCACAGTGCAGATAGAGGCCATTTTCGGCCCATCGAGCCTGCACCGACACATATCCCACCCGATCCCCGTAACCCCTACACCAACACATATCCCACCCTATCCCCGTAACCCCACGTATTTAATCCCCCTAACACTAAGGGTCAATTTATCATAGCCAATCAACCTAACCCGCACATCTTTGGACTGTGGGAGGAAACCGGAGCACCCGGAGAAAACCCACGCAAACACGGGGAGAATGTGCAAACTCCACACAGACAGTCACCCGAGGCCGGATTCGAACCCGGGTCCCTGGCGCTGTGAGGCAACAGTGCTAACCACTATGCCACCGTGCAGCTCCCCATCAGGGCTGAGGACCGCCAGTACACAGCTTTTGAAGCTGACGGTCGTCTCTACCACTTCCTCTGAGTCCCCTTCGGCGTCACCAATGGGGTTTCGGTCTTCCAAAGGGAGATGGACCGAATGGTTGACCAGAACGCGCTGCAGGCCACCTTCCCCTATCTAGACAACATCACCATCTGCGGCCACGACCAGCAGGACCATGACGTTAACCTAGAGAAATTCCTCCGTACGGCCCAGCGGCTGAATCTAACATACAACAAGGACAAATGTATGTTTCGCACCACGTGCCTCGCCATTCTTGGCTGCGTAGTGGAGAACGGAGTCATCGACTCCGACAGAATGCACCCCCTTATGGAGCTCCCCCTCCCCCACTGCCAAAAAGCACTGAAGAGATGCCTAGGGTTTTTCTCTTACTATGCTCAGTGGGTGCCCAACTATGCGGACAAAGCCAGACCCCTCATCAAGTCCACCTCCTTCCCCCTGACAGCAGAGGCATGTGCAGCCTTCACTCTCATAAAAAGAGATATTGCGAAGGCCACAATGCACGCAGTGGATGAGTCCATCCCTTTCCAAGTGGAGAGCGACGCATCCGACTTCGCCCTAGCTGCAACCCTTAACCAGGCGGGGAGACCCGTGGCCTTTTTCTCAAGGACCCTCCAGGGCCCCGAGATTCGACACTCCTCTGTCGAAAAGGAGGCCCAGGCCATTGTGGAAGCGGTGCGACATTGGAGGCATTACCTGGCCGGAAAACGATTTATCCTGCTCACTGACCAGCGTTCAGTGGCTTTTATGTTTAATAATAAGCAGAGGGGCAAAATCAAGAACGACAAGATCTTGAGGTGGAGAATTGAACTCTCCACCTACAATTACGATATCTTGTACCGGCCCGGGAAACTCAATGAGCCCCCAGATGCCCTATCACGTGGTACATGCGCCAATGCGCAGGTTGATAGACTGCAGACCCTCCACAATGACCTCTGCCACCCGGGGGTCACCAGGTTCTTCCATTTCATCAAATCCCGTAACCTGCCCTACTCCATCGAGGAGGTCAGGACCATGACCAGGAACTGCCAAATCTGTGCCGAGTGCAAACCGCATTTTTATAGGCCAGACAGAGCAAGCCTGATCAAGGCCACTCGCCCCTTCGAGCGCCTGAGCGTCGATTTTAAAGGGCCCCTCCCCTCCTCTGACCGCAACGTGTACTTCCTCAACATAATTGATGAGTACTCCCGTTTCCCGTTTGCCATCCCTGGCCCAGACATGACCAGTACCACGGTCATTAAATGTCTGAATGACCTTTTCGCCTTGTTCGGCTTCCCTAGCTATATCCATAGCTTTATGAGCGACGAACTCCGTCAGTACCTGCTCACGAGAGGTATTGCTACAAGCAGAACCATCAGCTACAACCCCCGGGGGAACGGCCAGGTGGAAAGAGAGAACGCGACGGTTTGGAAGGCCGTCCTCTTAAACTTAAAATCTAAGGGCCTTCCGACCTCTCGCTGGCAAGAGGTCCTCCCTGCGGCGCTCCACTCCATTCGGTCACTGCTTTGTACGGCCACCAATGCCACCCCCCATGAAAAAATGTTCACTTTCCCCAGGAAGTCCACATCGGGGACCTCGCTACCGACATGGCTGACGTCTCCAGGACCCGTCCTACTGCGGAAGCACGTGAGGTCCCATAAAACGGACCCCCTGGTCGAGAGGGTGAGCCTCCTCCATGCCAACCCCCAGTATGCTTATGTGGCGTACCCGGACGGGCGGGAGGACACAGTCTCCATACGAGACCTCGCACCTTCGGGTGCCCCTGAAACACTACCATTGCCATCCACCACTACCCACAACCCAACCCCTGTAGACGGCATGCCGCAGCCCCAGGACCCGTCATTGACCACCCAACCACTCAATGAGACGCAAGATTCAATGTTGGATGCTGCACCATCACCGCCGCCACCATGACGATCAGGACGGCATACAAGGCCACCTGATAGACTTACTTACACAAACCTTTAGTACACTTCACCCCGCCGGACTCAAATTTAAACAAGGGGTGAATGTGGTAAACCACTGTTATTGTTGCTCACCGTTGTTGTTGTTGTTGCACACTGTTGTATCTATGCATGCCTCAGCTGGCTCCGCCCCGGCTCCACCCACATGCCCAGGTATAAAGGTGACTGCTCTGCAGCCCCCTGCCTTCTTGGAAACCAGTCAACCACGAGAGGCATGCTCTGTTCTTTGTTAATTAAAGCCTTTTAGTTACTCTCCTAACTCTCCGTCTTTTATGAGTAATTAATAGCGCATCAAGGCTCTTCAACTATCCGCGGAGATCCTCTACGGGATATTCGGTACCTTCATGGCTTACTATGCAGGGACCTGTGCTGCTCCGACGCCATGTTAGACTGTCAAAGTATGATCCTTTAGTGGAGGAGGTGGAGCTATTGGAGGCAAATTCCCAATATGCTCATATTCGATTCCAAGATGGGAAAGAAAGTATGGTTTCAGTTAAAGACTTAGCTCCTTGTGGTGGCCAGCCCTCTCCTGAGGACATTAACAATAGCCATAATTCAGATAATGTTGATGTCGTCACAGATACTACGAACATTTCCAATCCTATTGCAGACACTTACAATTCTCTCAGTCTGCCCCCGATGGATGTTCATGACCCTCCCAGTCTACCTTCTAATGGGACTTCCAATCCGGAAACCGTTGATAATCGGAATATTGATAGCCTCCCTGCAGAAGATATTTCTGTGTCTCCTGGTGTGGGAGGGCAAGGAACTCTACCAAGGCTAAGAAGGTCGACACGAACAAGATATCCGGTCGACCGATTAAAAATGGACTTTTAAAATAATTAATAATTTAATAGTAAAATTTAAAAATTGTTGAAGGCATTATACATGTATTGCTCTAGTCATAAATAACTAATTGTAAACTGTAAAGGCTACCTAGGTTGAAGTATATTTTAAAAGGAGGGCTGAATGTGGTGATTATTCTTGTTTTATAAGAAGCATTGTAATTGGTTGCCTGTTTTCCTGCCTTGAGATATATGCTGTAAACTTATTGGTTAGTTGATTCCATGTGACCTGTGGTGGCCATCTTAAATTCAGTTCTCAACAGTTTGGTTGAGACTGGGTGCTTAACATGTACTGCTGGTTTTTTAAGGTAAATAAAGCCTAGCTTTTGAAAGGCAAGCTACTCTTTATTTCAGAATGGGAGGGGGAAGAGAGAGGGAATGGGAGGGGGAAGAGAGAGGGAATGGGAGGGGGAAGAGAGAGGGAATGGGAGAGGGGACGGGAGGGGAGAGAGGGGATGGGAGGGGAGAGAGGGGACGGGAGGGGGGAGAGAGGGGATTGGGGGAGAGAGAGGGGAGGGGGGAGAGAGGGGGGATGGGAGGGGGGAGAGAGGTGGGAGGGAATGGGGGAGGGAGGGGAGATGGGAGAGGGGAGAGAGGCGATGGGAGGGAGGAGGGGAGAGAGGCGATGGGAGGGAGGGGGGGAGAGAGGCGATGGGAGGGAGGGGGGGAGAGAGGCGATGGGAGGGAGGGGGGGAGAGAGGCGATGGGAGGGAGGGAGGGGGGGAGAGAGGCGATGGGAGGGAGGGGGGGAGAGAGGCGATGGGAGGGAGGAGAGAGGCGATGGGAGGGAGGAGAGAGGCGATGGGAGGGAGGGGGGAGAGAGGATGGGAGAGGGAGGGGAGGGGAGAGAGGATGGGAGGGAGGGGGAGAGAGGATGGGAGGGAGGGGGAGAGAGGATGGGAGGGAGGCGGAGAGGGGATAGGAGGGGGAGGGAGAGAGAGGGGATGGGAGGGGGGAGAGGGATGGGAGTGGGGGAGAGGGGATGGGAGTGGGGGAGAGGGGATGGGTGAGAGAGGGGATGTGAGTGGGAGAAAGGGGTTGTGAGGGGGGCGAGAGGGGTTGTGAGGGGGGCGAGAGGGGTTGTGAGGGGGGAGAGAGGGGATGTGAGGAGGGAGAGAGGGGATAGGAGGGTGAGAGAGGGGATGTGAGGGGGTGAGAGGGGATGGGAGGGGGGAGAGAGGGGATGGGGATGAGAGGGGGAGAGGGGATGGGAGGGGGAGAGAGGGGATGGGAGGGGGAGAGAGGTGATGGGAGGGAGGAGAGAGGGGATAGGAGGGTGTGAGAGGGGTTGTGAGGGGGAGGGGATGGGATGGGGGAGAGGGGAAGAGAGGAGATGGGAGGGGGAGAGACGGGATGGGGGGTGAGGGGATGGAGAGGGAGAGATGGAGGGAGGGGGAGAGGGGAGAGTTGGAGGGAGAGGGGTTGGAGGGAGAGGGGATTGGAGGGAGAGAGGCGATAGGGGATGGGAGGGGGAGTGAGAGGGGATGGGAGGGGAGCGTGAGGGGATGGGGGAGAGAGGGATGGGAGGAGTGGGGATAGGGGAGTGTGGAGTGGGAGGGTGTGGGGAGGGGGGGATTGGGGGGGTGTGAGGATGGGTGGGAGGAGAGGGGTTGGGGTGGGGGAGGGAGGATGGGGGGGGAGTGGAGGGGTTGGGGGGATGGGGGGTTGGGGGGGAAGGTGGGGGGAGGGGTGGGGGGATGGGTGGGGGGGGGTTGGGGTGGTGGGGTTGGGGGGGGGTGTGGGTTGGGGGGGTTGGGGTGGTGGGGGGGTTGGGGGTGGGGGAGGTGGGGGTGGGGGGTGGAAGGGGGGTGGGGTTGTGGGGAAGGGGGGTTGGGGGTGGGGTTGGGTAGGGGTGGAGGGGTGGGTTGTGGGGTGGGGGAGGGTTGGGGTGGGGGTTGGGGGGAAGGGGGTTGTGGGGGGGGGTGGGGTGGAAGGGGGGTTGGGTTGGGGGAGGGGGGAAGGGGGGGGGTGGGGTTGGGTGGGGAGGGGGTGTGTGGGAGGGGGTTGGGAAGGGGTTGTGGGGGGGTTGGGGGTTGGGGGGGAAGGGGGGTGTGGGGGGTTGGGGGTGTTGTGGGGGGAAGGGGTGGGGTTGGAGAAGGAAGGGGAAGGGGGGGAAGGGTGGCGGGGAGCCAGCAGACCCTCTCCCCTCTGCCAGTGTTGAGAGTTGCGCTGCCGGCGGTGGTTGGAGGCTAGGCCCCGGGGCCTCGGGCACCCGCACTGACATGGCCCAGCCGAGCCCAGCGCCCCGGGCAGCCCGAGCTCCGCAGCCGCCGTTCAGTCCCAGGCCACAAAGCGCCCGAGCCCAGCGCCGGCGATGGCTCCGCGGAGCTCCGTACCGCCCCGCCAGTCTTTACAAAGATGGTAACGGTGGCTACGCTCGGCTGAGTGCTGCCCCGCCAGCCTTTACAAAGATGGCGGCGATCGCGGGCCGCTTGTTGAGTGGGACGGGAGGTGCCTAGCTCGGGCGTGGCTGGGGAAGAGAGGCCGAGGCTTTGAGGCCTGCAGGCGGGGGTAAACCTGGAAGGTTGCGGCGCCCGGCGGAAGGTAGCGAGTCAAGAGGGAAAAAAAGGGTGAAAGGTAGGAAAATTAATGAGGTTAGAGAAAATATTGACAAATTAATTAACTTTTTTTTTTAAAACAATTTAATTGTGTTTTAAAAGCAACTTTTTTTTTGCTGGAAATCTAGATTTGAAAATAAACACGCAGAAAGTGGGAAAAGAAATGAATAGTTAGGAATCAAGATGGCGGCCACTCACCTCAGCTCAGAAGGATTAGGCCTGCCCACACATGCAAAGAAACGCCCCCCATGATGCACCGATTGGTCAACCATCAGGTTAATCCCCTGTACGATTGGTCAACCATCACGTCACTCAACGCTAATGAGCGGAATGTTGCCGTTTTTTGAACCTTTTTTGTTTACTGTCTGAACAACTTTTGTCTGACCAAAAAGTAAATATGCCTATTAGAGTCCCCTAATGATAAGCTTTCTTTTGATATAACATATGTGTAGGTACGCTCTATAACTTTTGATTGTATAGCCGGACAGACAGAGAGACAGAGAGACAGACAGAGAGACAGAGAGACATACCGTTTTATATATATAGATAGACTAGCTGGGGGTGCCCGGCGTTGCCAGGGCAATTTTGGGCCGCGCGGTCTCCCTGCCCCTGTCTGTCCCCCCTCTCTCTCCCTCTTCCCCTCTCCCTGTGCTGTCCTCTCCCTCCCTCCCCTCTCCCTGCCTAGTGCCTGAGGCCCGGTGCCGTTGCGATAGCGGCCGTGCGAGGCCTAGTGCTTGTGGTGCGGCCAGGCTGTCGGGCCGAGACGGATCCGAGCTGAGCTCCCCCGCGGATCGCGCGGCTGACGGCCGGCCTCTGCCGCTCCCCCGACCACTGTGTGTGTCGGGCCGAGCGGTTGCGAGGCATGGCCCGAGTGAACCCAACTTACCTGCCGCTCCGGTGGGGCGGGATCGGGAGCCGCAATGTGGGGGTTTCTTTTGCTGCTGCTGTCCCTGTGGGGATGGAAAAAATGGCGGCGAAGTTTAGGGAGACTGGAGGATTAGGACCCGCCCGTGATGCACTGATTGGTCAACCATCAGGTGAGTGAACTGTAGGATTGGTCAAGCAGCACTTCACTCAACGCTAATGAGAGGTAGGATTGGTCAACCGCTAATGAGTGGATTTTTGAGGATTTTTGAACATTTTTTGTACGCCTACGAGAGTTCCCTAATGATAAGCTTTCTTTTGATATAACATACGTGTAGGTACGCTCTATAACTTTTGATTGTATAGCCGGACAGACAGAAAGACAGAGAGACAGACAGAGAGACGTACCAGTTTATATATATAGATAAACCTGTTAACAACCCGTGACCCATGCACAATGCCCCATCTATGGGAGGGCGGTGGGGGGAGGTCAGGAACCCAGTGGGGGAGGAGCTTGGGCAGGGGAGAAGGTCAAGAATCCAGGGAGGTCAGAAACTTGGGTGGGGGGAGTAGATCAGGAACTTGGGTGAGGGTAGGTGGTCAGAAACTCAGGGGAGGGGGGGATGGTTATGCACTTGGGCAAGGGGAGAATGTCAGAAACTTGGGGGAGGTCAGGAACTTGGGAGGTGGGACAAGGTCTTAACCCGCTAGGGTGAGCCCTGTCTGTTCCAAGTGAGCTCTGTTCTGTCTGGAGTAGGCAGTCAGAATGGCTCAAATTATACTTTTCAAACTAATTGATTACATAGGCAGGGAGAATCTAATTACATATTCCAGAAAAACTGCTGGGTGTGTCCTCCAAGGGGACCAATCAGCAATCAGGTCTTGTCGTCCAAAGGGACCAATCAGAACCTAGGTGTTGCGAATAGACACCACTGACAGGAGGGTGTAACTACAACGTTATAAGTTTACATTTTCCATTCTAAATATGGACATAGAAATTTACAATGCAAATATCAAAGTAAGGGCAGAATGCATGACTTTAAAATAGGGACTCAATTATGTCTATGCTCCCAGGCCCAAATATCCCTGGCCATCTACCTTTCCTTCACTGGCAGCACGGTGGCATAGTGGTTAGCACTGTTACCTCACAGCGCCAGGGACCCGGGTTCAAATCCGGCCTCGGGTGACTGTCTGTGTGGAGTTTGCACAGTTTGCGTGGGTTTTCTCCGCGTGCTCCGGTTTCCTCCCCCAGTCCAAAGATGTGCAGGTTAGGTTGATTGGCTATGATAAAAATTGGCCCTTAGTGTTAGGGGGGATTAAATACGTGGGGTTACGGGGATAGGGCTTGGGTGGGATGGCTGTCGGTGTAGGGGCTGGGTGCTAGGGTTTGGATGATCAGCCATGATCTCATTGAATGGCGGAGCAGGCTCAAAGGGCTGAATGGCCTACTCCTGCTTCTATGTTTCTATTACTACACTTGATCTTAACTCCTCATGTGTAATGACATGGGATATCTACTTATGTGATGACATTGATATGGTGACTACTGTCATCTGGCTTCTGCTGACTTTAAATTGCAAAATTCCTGCAAGCTGCTTTGATGATAATATGATCGAATTCTTCATTAAGATGGAGAATGAATTAGTTGACTCAGAGACTAGG